>NC_141341.1:9150000-9350000 GCF_037954235.1 Aulostomus chinensis
GAACACCACAGGCTGTGGGGAAGTACTTGAAGAAGTATATGGTGATCTGGCGCATTCAGCGCTCTTGGACTCACTGCTAGAGTTTGGGTTAAGAGCCTTCCTCAGGTTGTTAATTTAGAAAATGCACCTGACATCATCCACGCTAATGACAATCTTACCTGCACCAGTGAGTGTAATGGCCTAAACTACACCTGTCCTTTCCTCAGGATCGACAAAACAAGAGAAGAAGCCATTCAGCTCACTAATGGACCATCACCAGTGAGGTGGGGAGTCATCGTCTTCACAGTGCCAGAATCTGGGACAGTCCCAGATTTTAGGGTTATTTTTTCTTTTGGGGGGGGGGGTGATGCTTTAATTGTTTGGTTGAACACATAAGTGGCCACTGTTCCTGTGTAATTCCTATTTTGGGTCAAATCTTGAAGGATACGGATCGTTGCAGTGTTGTAAAGCAGACGTAACCACTTAAGTGACGGTCAGTGTTGCCTTCCCATTAGTCTGGTATGAGCCATGAAGATGAAAACAGGCTTTTGTCCACTTTTTCCACTCTAGCAACCTCAACAATATTACATACAGGGTATAATTTTGCTGGTTTGTAATTTGAAGCAATTTGGTTCATTTTTCAAAGTAAAATATCAGGTCTGTATGCAAATCCATAACAAAACAGATAGTTAGAGCACCTGTGTGTAAGATATTCACACTAACATTGTGAGATTGAGAAAAAATAATATGAAAAGCGACTTAATGAATTTCTTGAATGTTGCTCTGGTGATGCTCCAGAGCGCAAAATAATGTCAGTTCTCCATAAACCAAGAGCTTGACAGCTTGACCTTCTCATGCCCAGGAGACAATAGACAGGTAGGAAAGCACGAGCCACGTCTCAGCCAATCACCATCGAGACTCCAGGTCCCGAGGGCTGCAGTGGTTTAAAATGAGAAGGAGTGAGAGCTGAGCACTGTACAGCTGAATGTCTCTGTAGAAATACACCAGGACTGTACCAGCCTGCGACTGCCCTTTTTATCTGAGCCAACTGATTATCAAAAATTAATTTCAGGGAAAGTTTCAAGATGTTCTCTTCTGTTCTAGTGCCTCTCTCACTACTCTCCACTTTGGCTTTGTTGGACTCAGCTTGTGGTTCTACCGCTGTGGATGAAGCATATGGAGCCATGGTCAGCATGGTGCGTCCTGGACAGCCGCATCTGAACGGGGACTCGCTTCGCTCCCTCTTTAATACACTAGGGAAACGTGTGCAGTGCGGGAAAGTGTCGTGTGAAAAGGTAAGTTTTATTAGTCTGCAGCCACGTTTGAGAGCCAGGTGGGAGGCTTTAGCTCCAGCTGCTCTGTGGTGAGAGAGCAAGGTCCAAAAGCTATCAATTAACCTGCTGCACCTGCTGTTAAAGTCAGTGCACTCATCACCAATGGAGGAATAAAGTATGAATTTTTTTTTTTTAAAGTAATATTTTGATTTTCTCTCCAATAACTTGTTAAATGTTCAAGTTTTTTTTGTTTATCTTAGACATGAGACATCTTTGTCTGTGCAGGGAGTTCCCAGGCTCAGCAGCATGTCTTATGGAGTTAAATGGAAACTTGAAGAAATAAAAAGCTCCTTCAAGATTTCTACAGGAAATAAAGTTTACCAAAATTTCGATATGACTGCAATATGACTGATTTTACCTTTCACTTATATTTCGTTTTAAGTCAAAAGCTAATCAGCCTTCAACTCAACCAATAAAGCTGGACTAAATTACGTTCATGACGTTTTAACTCTCTCTCTCTCTCTCTCTCTCTCTCTCTCTCTCATACACACACACACACACACACACACACATACTTCTACTATCACGGATTATTTCCATATCGATATTCTCAGCAACCTTGTTTCAAGTGATTAACAGATACATCTTGAGGGACTGCGAGCGAGCAGAGCTGCCGTGTATGTTTATATGATATTATTGGGCTCACAGTAACGTGACTAGTAGTTGTGAGTTGTAGAGGACTGGGATGTTTATTACAATTCCGGGAGAGTCTGCTGCCTTAACTTATCTTTGAAACATACATCTGCTCTCCAGAGCTTCTCCTCTCGGCAAAACCTTTTCTCCTCTACTCCGAAAAGGCCGATAATCGGCTTGGATCAGCCGATAACCGCCCGGCTGATAATCGGGCCGGCCGATACTCATCTATCCCCAGTTTTAATAGCTTTGCACTTGAAAGAGGCCCAATAAAGTAATAAATCTCATTTCACCTGCAATAAAAGTCCTGCCAAATGTCAAGGTGTGAGTTAGGTCAAAGAGTTTATTTCCTATTTAATACTTTTATAGTGTCTATTTAAAAAAAAAAAAAAAGAGCCTCAACTCAAACAGGTAGATTTGGTTTTATTTAAGATCTGACATGTTCCTTGACAATGAAGGTGAGTGAAGTTCATGACTTACATAAATGTAGTCACATGATTGTTCGAGATGACTTTAAAAGCCAGTGACTTACTGTAATTTGTGTATTTCTCTCTTTGTGTGCGTAGTGTGACCTTACAGGTGCTGCTCACCAGTTCATCAGCAATCACTCCTCACTTCTACACCATGAAATCAGAGAAGGAGAGGGCAACGTTACTGTCAGTATCGCAGACTTCACTAATTTGGCCGCCGGCTGCATCCTGTACCTCTCCTCTCCCGGCCTGGTCTGTGCAGCAGTCAGGCAGGGGAGGTGGAGAGAGGAGACTGAACACTTCCTGTCCAAAATAACGCATGATGGATCACATCAGCAGCACCACAAAGACAGCGAGCCACACTGGGACCATCAGCACGAGTACATGGGTATTCACGGGTTGGAGGGCGTGCTGCAAGAGCTTCACAACCACTATGAGCCAGCAGACAATGAGGTCAGACGAAAGAAAAATACTTTCTGGTACACCAAAACAAATAAACCGTTATTTCTCTTTTTGCCTTTTAAGCAAAATTGTTCTCAGATCCTTGACGGGGCTCTATAGTTCATATGTCAACCGCGTAGATACTATATGAGAATGTCCTTGCGTTATCAAAAATTAAATAAGGTTTCCTTAGGATACACGTCATGAGGGATTTTCAGCTCTTATCATGGTCATCTCCCACAAATCCCATTAATTTGAAACTAGAGATTCATATAATTAATATCAACTTGAATATCTATGTGCAGATATCCTGATTTATTGGCTGTTAGAAATAAAACGGTTTCTGAATTCCTTTTTTTAATACCTCAGTTTGTTGGCAATACTATCAACAACAACAAAATGCCTGACCCACAATTCCAGTTAGTTATTTTAAATATGAATGTAAATGTTTTAAGTGTTTTATTGGTTATTTAGCGGTCTTGCTTGGTAAAATATCCCCCACCTGACGTGATTAACCCCCACCCCCACCCCCATGAAGTGGGAATATCAAGAAAATAACCTGGAAATGTAACATTGGGAAATGATCAATGACTGCATTCCATGTTAATGTTGATGCTAGCTCACCTTTCCACTGTAATGGCTTATTGAAACATTTGGATAAAAAAAAAAAGTAGCCATTGCTAAAGTCATTAGCTTTCCAACTAAAGTGTTTCTTGTTCTACATTCCTCTTTTGCTTTTCTCCTCCTGATCACCATGGTAACCAGGTCTGTGTAACATCAACTGACATCATGAAAGACATTGGTGCACCAGGTCAGAGACAGTTCGCAGGGGCAGTTTTGGGCCGTGTCCTGTATTACGCCTTGCAAGGTCACTGTTTCATGATCCAGCCCCTGCCAGAGGAGAGCTTCTTCCTGGATTACATTATGGATCAAGTGGGATCTGAGAATTTCACTGTTGAGGGTAAATATCGTGCACAAATACAGAACCTGTACATGGCGACATGCAGAGAGGAGCAGAACTCTTCAGGATAACCCAAAAACACAACACCCAACCGAGTGACGACTGTGTTTTGTATTTGTTCTCTGTAGCTCTGGAGGCTTTGATGAGGCGTCTGAACCTCCGACCTGAGCTGGAAAAGCACGAGCATGAACACGAGCACGACCACCCCGAAGATGAACACGCAGATCATGATCACCGAGATCAGAGACGGAGGAGGAGGAGCACCGCCGAACATCATGAGGGTTATGAGAGGAACGCCACCTGGGAGCAGGTGCGCACACCAACACAGAAAAAAAAGACCTCCTGCGGAGAAGATGGAGTGCATTGCAGTTATTACAGATCTAGAAAAGATCTTTTATTTTTGCGAGGTAGGACTCATTTGTACTTAAATAAATCAATCTTGAGATGTTTCACTTGCGTCCGACAGCGCTGTTTCTCTGCGGAGGAGCTGGTGCAGATCTACGGCCTGGCAGGGAACAGCTCCAACACTTCTGGCCTGGGTCGGTCTGACTTGAGCCGCCTCAGCCCCGCACTGGTCCAGCAGATCCTGAGTGGATCCTGTACACTCACAGAACCTTTGAAACCAGATGAGCTCAGCAAAACTGAGAGTAAGAGTCCTGGGATAAGTAAAGTAATAACACAAGTTGTGCGAGATATTGTCAAGACACTTGGAGCGCACATTCATTTTCAGCATTTTAATGACCTCCACCCCATCTTCTGCTCTCTCTTCTCTCACAGGATACGTCTACGCAACCATCGCCAACGTGGTGATAACCCTGATTTCTATGTTTGGCATCGTGTTGTTGCTGTGTACCTCGTGTACGAGTGTGTTTCAGCTGTGTATCCAGTTTTGCATCAGTCTAGCCGTTGGTTCGCTCACTGGAGATGCTTTACTGCATCTGCTCCCTATGGTGAGCGACACTTTGAAGATGAGATGTTATTTATCCACATGCGTATTTTATCGGATGGTTTGGTTTGATGCGACTTGTTCTGGCTTAAACATCCTCCTCCTCCTCTGTGTGTCTAGTTTCTAGGCTTACATGTGCACTCGCACGGCTCCGTTGATCACAATCCTTCAAAGCACAGCCACCAAGTTGAAATATCAGACTATTTAAGCAAGATGTTGGTAGTGATGGCTGGGATCTACTACTTCTACCTGATGGAGACTGTCTTCTTTCTGATTACATACAATGATAAACAAAATCAACACCATCATCATCATCATCATCATGGGGTAAGAAAATACTTGCTGTATATCTGTCTTCAAATCTAGCTTTCCTTTCATGTCGCCCGAGTGTTCACTTAAGAGTGAGTCAGCCTCACAGCAGCTGCCAAAACCGGCCCAGTTTAAGCAAAAATAAAGAAAGAAATATCATCTTTCATGTCAGCTTTTGGTCCACCAGTTCACCATCTAAAGGGGTACCCTTGTTCTAGATACTGCTTCTTAATCTTTTTTTTCTCTCTCTCTCTTGGTCTGTTTAGGAAGAATCTGAGCCTCACCACTGTGACCATGGGAACGTTTTAGAGATGTATCAACAGGAAAAGAAACAAAAAGACAAATTACAGTCAGAATCAACAGCAGACCTGGTGAGAAACACCCTGGTGGCAGTTCTTTTAACGTTCAGGTGAAATGATGTTGTTCTTCAGCAGGTTGTCTTCATGGACCCCTTAAAAAGTCCAAAATCCAGTCTTATCTTCATTTTAGGCCCAACACCGATGTATAGCAAAGTTTGCATTAAGTTTTCTTCGAAATTTGGCTTGAGACCATTTATCGACTGAAGCCTGTTAAAAAGTATTTACATTCTGCCCATATTAGGAACTTTGGGTATCAAGGTATTAGAGTAGGACGTTAGATGTGGAAATTGAATTCGCCGCGAGGATTTCTGGGACTTCCATTCATATCCCTCATATTTTTGCCTGCATGGTCATGAAATAGGTCTTAAATTGTATTCATAGTTAAAAAAGTAAACCCTCAGAAATGCCCTTCATTTCAGTTCAGCAAAGAGGACAATGAGAACTCGCTCCAACAACCAACGGAGCGGACCAGAGGTGAGGAGGGTAACTTGCTGACATCATGGCGATGACTCTGCCCACCCCGTTGCTAACCGTGTCTCTGTGTCTCTCCGGATGCGTAGAACAGCGTCTGCTACCGTTCATGATAACCATCGGTGACGGGATCCACAACTTTGCAGACGGCCTAGCAGTAGGCGCAGCTTTCTCGCTGTCATGGAAGTCTGGTTTAGCCACGTCTCTGGCTGTCCTCTGCCACGAACTGCCGCATGAATTGGGTGAGGCTCACACACATGCTGCGTCACTAAAATCTGGTCAGATCTTCTGATGTTTGTTTTTTTTCTTTTTAATGAAATATCCTGTCTCTCTTTTTTTCCCGTGCAGGTGATTTTGCCATTTTGCTCCACTGTGGGGTTTCTGTCCGCAGGGCGTTGCTTTTAAACGTCGGCAGCGCCATGACCTCTTTCATTGGGCTTTATATCGCTCTGTCTGTAGCCACTGACCTTGCCACCAACCAGTGGATTGCCGCCATTACTGCTGGACTTTTTCTGTACGTTGGACTGGCTGATATGGTGAGTGTATGAACAGGCAGCGTGGAAAGAAGTCAAACATTTCAGTGAGACATTTAATGATACAAAGTTTGTTAAAGTGAAAAGAAAAAGAAAAAGAAAGAAAGTTTTCTCTTCAGAACCAGAAAAGCAAATTGAGTCAGTAACATAGAAGCGCTTGAACACGAACAGAAAGAGTATTTGTCTTGACACTTATCTCCCTCTGTCTCTTTTGCTTTCGCCAGCTCCCCACGATGGTTCATATCAACTCAAAGAGACCTTGGCTGATGTTTCTGTTGCAGAATATCGGCCTTCTGAGCGGCTGGGCCTTTCTGTTGGTGTTGTCACTTTATGAAGAGAAGATCAGCTTTTAATGGCATCGCTCTGTTCAGCCGGTTTATCTGGCCTGCAAGAGTGCAGTCACAGAAGCACGCCATCATGTCACATATAAATACAGATAGTTTTTCTGAAAGTACTATATGTCACGAGGCGATGACACAAGTGTTTCTGAAAGAGATTACGAGTTGCTGTGGCACCTATCAACACATCAACACAACTGAGTGTTCGAGGGTAAAGTAAGCGTATGCAATGAACTAAATGTAGATATAGAACATTTAAAATTTGAATATCTTGACTTTTTTTTTTCCAAAATAATAAACGATCTGTGGTAAATTTACCTTTTAAGCAATGCTAACGCGTTATCAGTGTTAGAACACAGTTAACTATGCTAACTAATGCAACGTTGCAACACTCCCTGAAACCCACCCATTCTAGTCACTTTACAATACGATGAGGATCAATGTTTGGACAGTTTATAAGTACAATGACACAAAGCAGTTTTTCCTGTTTCAAAGAAGTTTGCCAGTTCCATGTATTTATTCAGAAAATCTAGTAAAACATACTAAACCACTTGACCTTCTTTCCTTTCTTTGTGACAAATTTGTATTACACACTTACAGTCGGGGTTTTTGTGTGTGTTTATACTGTGAGAAGTAATTGCAAGTGTCTTAAATCTGTCACTGTGAAAGCTTTGCTGACTGAATGTATTCACAACAATTAGTAAATGTGGAAAACCTGTTGATATGTTACACTATTAGATATTTTATTGAAAATTAAACTTCCGTCACAAGCCTTTTACATTTCGAGCATTGTGCGTGTTTGTGTGTTCTTATTTCAGTCTTATAGAAAATATAAAGGCATCTCCTGACATTATTGATGAAAAGAATCCTTTTATCAGAAACCACACAAATTATATTTAATCGTAAAGTAATTGTCTTAAAGCGGTACATTACCCCAAAAAGTGTGTTTTATCATTTAAGTATTCACAAATAGGTGCCTTGAACTCAGAAAGGGTTTTTTTTGGTCACCATTTTATTTTACTTTGACTTCTTTATGATGCCAGAATGCATTAAGAGCTGGCCACATACATTCAGCTTGAGGTTGATTATGACCCGATTGATTTGTCAACGCCAAGTGCTGGAGAGTTTGTTAACATATGTTTTTGGACTGTTCTGCTATTGTTTGTAATCGTGGTCAGTGGGCCGATTAGCTTCACTCTACATTCACATGGCAGGCTCTTTCTGCATTCAACAATGTGGCTGTTGGAAAATGTCTGTAAATTCAAGACACCCATTGATGAGAAACTGAGGGGCAAACTGCACTTTTCGAGCTTTGGTCCACTCAAAACCTGCGGTTGTTTCGAATGTTTGTGGTGGGTGTACTCCTTTCATTGGATCACTCACTGAGTGTTTAGCTTTCTGCTGGTGTAGAATCAGATATGTGACAGTGCTGAGAAGGGCAGCATGAACTTTATTGGTCTCATCTAATCTTAGAACTTCTCTGATAGGGACAGAGTCCACTGACAACTCATCACACTAAGTAGTAGTCACAACCTACATACATGACGCGCGCATGCTGCGCAAGGCTTAGAACAGAGGGAAAGGGAGAAGAGCATCAATCTGAAGATAAACGTATCGCGTAATACGAGAGATTTATCAGCGTTAATTTTGATCAGAAACGTTTTGTAACCCATTCCTGAAGCACCTCTTACTTACTAGGTTGTCATGTTCACTCGTGCTGATTTACGAGTGAGTGTGAGCATAACAAAATGGCGGAGAGAGAAGGGGGGGGGGGGGGGTTGAAAAAGGGAGCAAATATTGATGTTTTTTTTTAAATTCTATTTCAGAGTGGCAGGACATGGATTCATTGCTGATTTGACAGTTGTGCAGAGCCCTCATAGTTGCTGCAAGGAAGAAATAGTGCTGATTGCAGCAGGTTTCCCCGCAATCAGCTTCACAGCAAATGGCAAGTTGACATTGAAGACATTTAAGAGCTGTTTTTTAGCCTCTGAAGTCACATAACTTACTCTTAGTGCCCTTGATAACTACCTCTAAAACTGGACCTTTGAGCTTCTCTGACATGAAACCGGATGACATATCTTTTACAGTACTTTTGATATACCGGAGCAGGTTTAAGAGACGGGACACAGGAGGGTCAGATTAGGATTAAAAGCGAACAGATTTATAACATTATAAACTTTGTTAAGCAGTCATGTGATGCTTAGCATTTCAGCAAAGAACTTAAAGGCGTGAAAACAGCTGACTGTTTATGGGGACAATATGATCCCATGGTTAGGTGTGGTACAGTAAGATGCTATTCAAGAGGTTCCTGTAAACCATCAGACAAAAGACGGTTATTTAACAATCACATCTTACATTTGGAGCCAGTAACTGACCTAATTAGAAGGGTGTGAGCATCAGTGTGTTTCTATTCTTAGAGGCAGCCTGGTCTAAATGTCATCATCACCCATTGCCTTTCAGGAGTGGCAAATAATCAAATACAAATACTCAGTGAATGTAGGCTTCTTGTGTTCTCAGGTATGTACTCATTACGAAAGTATTTATTTTTCCGACGGCTTTTTGCCCAAAACAGTTTAAAAAAAAGTATCATAAACATGTGAGGTTAGGTAAAAGTAAAAGTGCTTGTACCACCTTACTGTGTGTTAAATGTTTGCTTAAAAAAAAAAAAGAAAAGAAAGAAAAAGCTCAACTTCACCACGCCTATTATCACTTTTCCATATTTGTTTTAGGTCAAATACACATTCCTGAGGAGTGGCCTTCATCTAGTATTTGGCCTGAACTAATCTTTTATAGAAAAGTGGAGGTTAATGTTTTCACCCTGGGCTCTACATGTACAATGTCATCTATTAGTTTCTCATCATTTCTTAAGACACTCCAAATGAAACCGGGATCCACTTGACCTTCATCATCACACCTCTAAGTTTTCTTCGAGGGCTGTTAAGTTCGCACCAAGGAGAATGCCATGCAGTCCCTGCTCCTGGGTTTATGCTCAGATTTTCAAATTAAGATTTTGAATTAGTTGTGATTAATTGTGAAGTCATGGAGTAGCAAAGGGAAGGGAAACAAAAAAACAAAACCTCTTTATAAAAGGAGATGACCTTTAACAAATAGGAATTAAATATCAGTGCTAAAAACCAATCTAGAAAAATAGACAGTTTTATTTAGATCTGAAGCAAAACATTCTTACATATATACAAAGGGTTACGAAACACCACTGGGGCCCACGTGAAACAAATCCATCCAAACAAGTTGGAGACTACACACTTGCGAGGACCTGTACACGCGTGTGCGTCATCCTATGCGCTTTTTAAAAACGAATGATCTCCTGAGTGGCCAGTTTGATGAGCTGGTTGAAGTCAATGTGGATGTACTTCCTCCAGAAGCGTCTGTCTTTCCCGTATATTTGAGCAGGATAACAAGGGCTGCCTGAAAAAGAGATGTTTATTCATATTAAAAAGCTGTGTGTGTGTGTGTGCGTGTGTGTGTGTTTCTGTCAGCTATAATCCTAACTGATGATTAGCACCTTGTCAAACCTTATACTGCCATAACAACTACATGAACCAATAAACTTCTATCTATAATAATAATAATAATAATAATAATACACTTAAGGTAGAAATAAAGCGAAATAAATGTGCAAGTTAGTTGAAACTAAATAAATATGCACAAAATGTGATCAGAATAATTACAGATATCATGAACATAAAGCTGAAGAAATGCAGTAAGAACAGACAGACACAAATAAACTATTGAAATAACCAAAAATGGAAAAAGCCTGACCGGAACTACACCAGCACCCAGTTCCTTCATTTACCCTATCACGCCACCTAGAGGTTCAGAGTAATTTTGTGGCTTTATAGACCTTTAAGAAAGAATTAGAGTGAATGTTTCAATACAGATTTAAATATCTCAATTTATTAGAGAGATCTCGCACTGAAAACATATGCGATGCAGTTCGTGGTCGGTGCAAAAAGTGAGCACCACATTTAAAGATCAACCTTAAACCTGCACAGAGTTTGATTTTACACAACTGGAAAAAGGACACATTTAGACCAGAGCATGCAAGACATTTAGAAAACCCAAAGCAAATGTGTGTTTTAAGCGTGTGCGTATGTTCTCTCACCTATGCCGTGGAAGATTCTAGCGACAGCTCTTCCAGAGAACTTCTCATCACTTCGACTAGATAGAAAACTTCTCACGTCCGCTCTGATCTGGTTCTCCCAGTCCAACAGCTGCAAACACAAACAAACAATTAAGTATTCCAAACCATTGGGATCCAGATCCAGATGCAGATCCAGATCCAAATCATCACGTCTGTTTTTTTACCTGATACTGGTCGAGCTCATGCAAGTCCATAGATTTGAGTGTGTTGTCTCTGTCTCGCCTCTTGTCAAAGTACTCAGAGAGAAGGGCTTTCAGCTGGAGACTGAGACTCTCATCCAAATCATCGATGCAGGACAACACACTCCGGAATGCAACGCTGCAAAATAACACACATGCACCAAAGTTAAACACCATAAAACCATGTGATGTTATGCAAAAAAGACCAGCAGAGCAAATATTTGTCCATCCAACTCCCCTGTAAAAAAATTCTCTCCAGTCTATAATAAAACATTAGTAGGAATCACTGGAAATTTATGAGCCATGCACACAGAGTAAAAGATTCCTGTAGTCCTGATAACCTTTTGAAGGCCTTGAAACAGGCAGTCAACTGGAAAAGCTGCGTTCTCTCTTGTTCCTGCACTCGATTATGGAGGCACTGGCACACTCTGTCCATTTCCTCGTCACTTAGGTCGCCATAGGAACGGAAGTAGAAAGAAGGGGAGGAAAATTCCACGAGGATACCACTACGCCCGCCTGAAGGAGCAAATACATATAAATCCGATCAACCCTTGCAGTGTGATGAATATCTCTCACTTTTTCATGCAAACAAACGTTCAAGATTTTTTTTTTTTGGTTCACACCTCGATCAGTGCGCCACTGCAGCTGCCTGAGTCCTCTCTTCACAAGAGGAAGCTGCCATCCCATAGTGTCGGCGACCTCCACCACGTCAAACTCCAACTGATCGCAAATCTCCACTCGCTCTCCTGCCATCCGCTTCCTCGCCAGCACCACTGCGATCGGAGGGCAGCTGTGAAGATGGAACGTCAGAAAAACGTTGTCACTTCAGTTTAATATATGTGAAAGCACACTGTGGATATTTTTTTAAGCAGGATGTCCCCATGTAAGTTAAAAGAGAGAAGAGGCTATTTATACATTTTTGTGGTTTTCTGAAGCTGCCTTGGTCCATCGTAGCAGCTGACTTTACACACGGACAGGGTGGAGTGGAGAAGTTCGACAAAGCGCTGAGGATGCAGCTCCAGATAGCAGAGCAGCGTTTCTACACCTGAGACAGACACACAGACACAGACACACACACTTCCATAAGACTTCTGTCCTCCCACTCAAACATCAAGTGGATTTGTCTACTAGAATATTGTGGAATTTGTTGTGATCCATGATGTCACGTATGTTCCTGTTTACCCTCCTCCGTGATGTCCAGAGCCTCCACAGTCTGCTGGATGGGAATGGCTCTCTCATGGCTGTGACACACTCTCTCCCTGGGCCACGCTGTGCTCTCCTCTTCCACTTCCTGGTCCCCCAGCCATTCACCATTCCCCTTCGACTCCATATCCTGGCGTTTCACAGGACCATCGGTGCCCTTGTGTTTACCTGGCTGCCCCTCCTGCTTCTCCTCCTCCTCCGGTTGTCCTTCAGCTTGGTCCTCTTGGAGACCCTGCATCTTGGAATCAGGATGTGATGCCACCTTTTGATAAAAACAGTCAGGTCACACCATTATGGGACCAGAGACTTCTTTGTAACCTCGCCACACTAAATAATAATCAACCATACAGAATATTTTATTATCAATTTTTTAGTGTCTCCATTTTCAGAAATAAGGTTAGGTAAAAGGGTAAAGAACAAAATTTTTAAAATAATACATACAAAACATTAGTTTTTGTAATTACTGCCACAGAAGGTCCTTCTATGTGCATATTGTGACTATACCATCTCCTGCTGAGTGGGGGGGTGGACGCTGTTTTCCTGATCACACATATCCATCATTTCCAGTAGCTCGGAGTCTTCGATTTCCTTCAAGAAACAGAGAAAGGCGCAACATTTTACATCGACTCAAACCTCTTTCTTGAATCTTCCCCCCCACTGAGAGTTAAGCGTTACCTTAGGGAGTTCCTGTTGTTTCTGGTGAATCTGTTTACATTTACAAGGAGGGAAAACCTTCTGGACCAGTCTCTTCACAGTGTAGTAGTCCACTGTGTCGGCGTAGATGTGACGTCGCAGCTCGTGGAGGTCCCCACCCTACACATCAATACACCGCCATCAAACTCCTTTGCACTTGTAACACACGTGATGGCAGTGAAAAAAGATTTACAGTCCGATAGTTTCACCGCCTTTTGTTCCTCAGTTCTACTGTGAAACTTTGCATTTGTGTTTTCTGTTAATGTGCAGGTTGTTTTTGGGTCTGCAAAGAGTTTGGCATGTTTATAATCATACGGGCCATCTGAGCCACCGTACTATACAGCTCAATTCTGCGATGCTAAATATAAAATTAGTATTAATATTTTGACCCAAAATCGGAGTTTTGGGCCTTGAGCCTTGAAATCCTAAATCAAGTTTGTTCCTTCCTTGATGGACAGTGTAAGTCTTACCTCAGGGTCAAGGAAGAGGTGACAGTGAGCCGGTTCCCCATCTCTCCCCGCTCTCCCAATCTCCTGAACGTAGCTCTCAAAGCTCTGGTAGAACATTTATGTGTGATAGTTAAAGACATGACTTGGGCTATGGCAGCTATACACACAAAAATAATCTCCTTTCAGGTGTTCAAAATCATGTGGAATGTAAATACCTTCACACTTGTTTATCAATGTTCAAGTTCACACATTGAAAAATGAGCACGAACCAACCTTGGGCATGTTGTAGTGAATGATACCTCGGACGTCAGACTTGTCCAGGCCCATTCCAAATGCTACAGTGGCTACCACAACTCTGAGCTCCCCACACATGAAGTTGTTCTGAACACGCCGGCGTTCGGATGCTGAGAGGCCGGCGTGGTATGACTCGGCCTGCCATTTCAGCGGTTTACGGATCTTCTTCCTGGCTGAATATAGAAAGCATCGAAAGTGAGCAAATGCCTGTCTGAACAGTCTTTTTCGCTCCTTTCGCCAGCATGTTACTTTCTTCCCGCCAATGAGAAATAACGAAACTTAACAGAGCAAATAAATATCACACGCTTACCTTGTTCTTTCTTTTTCTGTCCTATGGAGTTGCTTTGTGTTTGGCTGCCGCTGATTTGGTGGTTTTCTTTCACTAGCACCCCCTGCAGGCAGGTCCGGAGCAATGCTGCCACACGAGTGGTCTCCTCCCTTCTGGTGCAGTAGACAATGATGGAGTCCAGACAACCAAATCGATCACCTTTCAACAAGGAAACTAAAGCCTGAAAAAGAAAAAAAAAAAAGATATATTAATACATCTGCACAGACACACAAGTCGTCGGTGTTGCTAGGAGCGGTGGGAGGATTTATTCTTTCAACCTTTGAATGGACTGGTTTTCATGGAGAGATAGCAACTATGTTGTCAAATTTTATATCAGTGAAATGGTCATCACTTATATGTCCAGGTATGTTCCCTTGATTTTGCAAATTGTGCAAGGTTTTCAACTGAACTGAGGATTAACTGAGGATGCAACAACTGCAACCAATTTTTGCCATTATTTCTCTCCAAACCCGTGTGATGTCACGATTCGCTAAGGATGCATAGAAACGCACCACCGCCTCATCCTACCTGGTCCTTCTCCCTGTCCATGGACACAGACAGATGCAGGTTAGCAGGCACAGCTGCAGATCTGACTGCAATACCGTCCTGATCATTGATGCCCAGATGCTGAGCGATGTCCAGAGCAGTGGACAGCGTGGCGGTGGCAGTAAGTCCCAGCAAGCACTGCACTCCCAAACGTTCCCTTAAGACCTAAAGAGATTAATTCATTCCCACATATGATGTTTGTATAATCTGTGTTATTCAGCCATCACCCTGAGGGATCTGAAAAATCTAAATGTTCATTTTGTTAGGTTTCGGTTACATGTCACAAGCACAGAACTGCAAATACATTGATTTTCAACCACAAATTACTGAAAGTAAGATTTGTTCACCTTACAAAGCCTCAGGTAACAGGGTCTGAAGTTGTGAGACCACTCGGACACACAATGCGCTTCATCTATACAGGCAAAGGCCACAGGAGGGAGGTCCTGAGCAGAGGGCAGACATCCTGAGCCTGAGCTCCCTCCACCAACCAGAGCCTCTGGAGAGAGGAGCAGCACACACACCTGACCTGCCTTCACCTGGAGAAACACCGGAAGGAGAGCAGACACTCTCAATGCAACAACCCTACAACTGATCCACAGTTTGCAAAATAACATCTATTGCGAAATACACAATGTTGCATGCAATATGAATGTAATTATTTCTACTCAAATTGTCACCACGTAATTACCCTGGTCTAAGTTGGCAAATTAAGGTGGAGTGTGAAACTGCTGCCTCCCACCAGATAGTTACTGGTGTTCAATCTTTTTCTGGTATCATGTGTATAATCAAAATGAAATCAATATTCCATTTTCTAAATATCACATTTATCGTAACTGTTAACACTCCCACTGTAATCTTCACGATGATAACTGTGTGTTACCTTTTCTATCACAGCTTCCCTCTGTTTCATCGTCATGTTGGAGTGGATACAAGCTGCTTTCAGCTTGGCTGGTACACCAGAAAGCTAAACAACACACACACACACAATATTCACAATCCTGCTCTGGTTAAATACATATGCTGGTGTCTTCTTCTTGATAGGAACTCTTCCTGTATAAGCAGGCACATACCTGGTCATCCATCAGTGAGACTAGAGGGGATATGACCAGAGTCATGCAGTTGGATCGCTGTGCATAGAGGTATGCTGGGAGCTGATAGCACAGGGATTTACCCATCCCTGTTGATAACACGACCAGGGTGGAAAGACCTACACACACACACACACACACACACACACACACACACACACACACACACACACACACACACACACACACACACACACACACACACACACACACACACACGCACGCACACACACACACACAGAAGGTCAATCTCATCAGGGTTTCGGTGAGACTGAATCCCTGAGTGTTCTTTGATGATCAAAGGCATTCAGTTTGTGTTGTGGTCTCTTAGCAGCCATCAGAATATTATACACACACACACACAGACAAAAAAAAAACCTGCAAAATATTTTTTCTGTCTAATTACCTGACAGGATCCTCATTATCGCTTCTTCCTGTCCGGGTCTGAATGACTGATAGCCAAGGTCTCTCAGAGCTGAGAAGACCTCAGCAGGTGTTGCTGGACAGTCATACACATGTAGAATACACACAGTCACATGGTTGTAATGTGTAGAAATCCAATTTATGTCTTTTAATTTAAACTTGGCAGGTGTGTTTACCCTGAACTTTTCCACCATCCTGAAGATGGTAAAGCCGTTCCATGGCTGGTGGAGGTGCCGGGCGTTCATAGTCAGGACGAATCACATTCAGCAAAACTTCATCTTTACATTTACTGTCCACGTCTGTTTCCTGGACCTGCTGCTCCTCTTTTATACTTGGAGATGATGCTGCAACACACAGTCACGACAAGGCTCACTCACACACATAAATGATGAACAAATACATGAATGCTGAAAACTATAGTTTCCTGTACTGCAGCAAGTTTTAATATGTCGTAGTGCAACATAAGGGCGTACAAGGCAGCTCAGATCGCAGTGTCCCCGTTGCCCTGGCAACCTCCTCTAGGGTGGGTAGTTCAAATGGCTCCTCCTCAGCAGGCTGGTCCTCGGGAACAGGAGGGGGAGGACCTGCAGAGAAAAGGTATTTGGTGTTTATGACTGACAGAAAGGTGACATAACTTTTCTAATTTCAACAACTCTGTTTGTGGTACAGTGCTGTTTTTACCGCTGCGGTCCTGTGCTCTCTGTACGTTCTCTACAGTAAGTGATCTTATATTTGTCTCCTTGCACAGAATTCAACATCTTTTATGAGTGTGCACATCAGTGTCTTACCTCGTCCCCTGCAGTCAATGGCCCAATGTCCCGTCCCTCCACACTTGTAGCAGGTGTCACTCTGGCGACTGTGCCCCCCTCTGAAGCCACCTCTCCTCCCTCTGCCTAAATATCCCCCGCCTCCACCAAAACGCTCCCCTTTCAGCTGGAATTTCTGCATGTACAACTGAGACATTTTATCAGATTTGGTCAAGCATTTCTGTATTAAACCAACATATTATGGAGTGGGTGGGGCTTTGTTGTTGCTCATGTCTTCACCATGACAGAATCTCTTGCACTCACTTGTTTACGTAGAGCCATCCCTCTGAGTGCATATCCTTTAACGTGAGATTTCTTCTTCAGGTTTATCTTCACAAAGTTACCCTCCGTGCCTTTCATGCTCCTGTAAACAACAGGTAGACTTTATTAGTATAGAAGCTCCAAGCGGAGAAGACACTTAGAAGTCTGTGTGTGGTCTTACCTGGCCTTGGCAGGCTGTGCGTGATACATACGCTTGGCTCCAAAGTCTTCCTCTATTTCTCCTAACAGGTTCTCCTGGGGAACCTTGACAGGAATAATACTGAATTTAACACAACTAAAAAAAAGTAAGCTCAGAAGGATATGATGTCATGCCCACCTTCTTTGGTACACTGGCTTTGTTCTCTTCCTCGGCTTCAACACCTTCTTTTCCATTTTTCTTCCTCCTTCCTTTCTTCCCTCCACTTGGAGCTGAACTGGGGTCTACCTCAGAGTTCTCCTCTTTCTTTTTTCCATTTCTTCTTCTCTTTTTGACTCCTCCTTCTTCTGTCATTTCTCCATCCGTATCTCCCTCCCTCTGCCTCTTCCTCCCGCTCTTCTTTGTAGCTTTGGATTGAGGAATACTCTCACACTCTTCTTCCGTTGATCCGGTTGCTCTCAGACCTCTTTCTATCTCTCTATCTACTTCCCTCATCTGTCCAAT
Source organism: Aulostomus chinensis (assembly GCF_037954235.1). NCBI lineage: Eukaryota > Metazoa > Chordata > Actinopteri > Syngnathiformes > Aulostomidae > Aulostomus > Aulostomus chinensis. The sequence goes on from NC_141341.1 coordinate 9,167,868, forward strand.
GTTATTCTCTGTTTTTTTTCGCGCAGAAAGTTGACCTGGTTTCGGTGAACATTTACTGACACTATTTAAGTCTTCCTCTTGCTCCAAGCTTAACATCCTTCTCTCTCCCTCTTCTTCCGCTGCTCCTTCTCCAACTCTGTCATAGCTGGGGTTTTCATCATCTTTACCTCCTTCCTGTTTTCTTTCACTTTCTTTTTTTCTCAGATCTACCTCCTGGTTGCCTGCTCCAGGCCTCTCTTCAGTCCCCATCTCCCCAAACACTTGACACCTCTCCAGCCAATTCCTGTCCAGAAAGCTAAGCCTGCTGGCAGGTGAGGGTCTTCCTCCAATGGCTTTACCTCTTATTCCTTCTCTCAATCCTCCACAAAGCTGTGGGCTTCCTCTAAAACTGACCAAACTGCCAGCACTTGCAGCTCCAATGCTGCCACAGGGAGGTTCTAAAATTTCTGCATTTCCTTTTGTGTCTTCTAAGGCTTCTATACTGTCATTTAACTTTGCTGAGGCATCTCCGTTTGAAGTTGCTACACTACCTACATGAGACAGCGATGACAACAGAGCAGACGTTGTGCCTCGAGATGGGGCTACATTGGAGGCGTGTTCCTCACATGAGCCACGATCTTTACCAGTATTATTACTATCACTACGACAGCTGGGAGCTTTGCTAGAGTCTCTGACAGGTGTAAATTGTTCAAACGGCTCCTCAGGCTCCACTGAATTGAGTGTACTTAAAGCAAGGGATCCCAGTCTCGGCTTCACTCTTCTGTGAACAGGAAATAAAAGAAACTCTTGCAAAAAATAAAATTGTACTTGTGGACTTTTCTATTCACATACTGACCCCTGCTTCATTTTTCTAAAAGCCCAATTATTTTATCACAGTGGTGGCTATTCAAAATGTCATATCTACACATTGTACTCCTGAAAATTAACTATTACAGAGTAAATCAGGGAGAAGAAAAAAGAAAATAATATAAAAGAACACTTTTTTTCCCCATGCAATTACCCTGGTGAGAAGGGGTTGGACTCAGAGCGAGTGGATGTGGTTGTGGCGCCAGCAGCAGCTGTGACAGGCTTGCTTGTCTGTACACTCTGTTCATCTTTCAAGGAGTTTAAGGGCACACGGCCGACTGATTTCTTTATGGAGGAAGGTCTCTCCTGGAAGAGCATCAACATGATAACATCAGTACAAGAGAACAATAATTCTTAGTTTCTGTGCCCAGTTAATGGTCTAATCAGCAGCTATGAGAAAGCATAGTTTAAGGATAACATACCCCTCTCTTACCCCACCGAATAGTAACTCACCTTGCTGAGTGTGGCCAGGTTGTTTTTAAGTTTTAGTCCATAGTATTGGGCAGAGGCCTGAAGACTGTCTCTCTCTGCAGCTGTCAGTTTAGGAGAAGATACTGGCAGCACACTGCGATTCAGATGAGCACCCCAACAGTCTGAGTCCTAAATAGAAAGACAAATAAACAACAAGCAAAAGGACAGATGGATAAAAGACAAATGGTGCTTTGAGGAATGGTGGAAAATAACACACGGACATCAGAAGCCTCTTGGGTGTTGTGTGTACCTCAGCTGTGGATCTGGACTGCTCTGAGTGTTGTCCAGAGGCATCACTCCTGCTGTTGTTGTTTTCTTTGGCCTGTTTCAAACTGCGGTACTCTTTATACAGCTCTGGAATAAAGACACACAAGGTTTTTCCCTTGCATGCCCCAATTATTAATAATAGAACACAACCAGATATGAGTGAAGATGGATGTTTACTGTTTTCTAATGCATGATCTGTACTCACGCCTGGTCTCCTCCGGGGCTTGGTCGATGTCCTCCTGGAGGGTAAATAACATTATACAATTTAACACGTTCATGAAAATGGAATAAAAAACGACATCAATAGTTTCGGAAAAAGCCTTTCATAACATATCTTGTTATTATAACTCAAAACAATACATTTGCTACATGCTAACCGCTAACTAGCATGTAATCACCTTATTGGGCTTCCTCTGGTGCTGTCGGACAAATCCCTGCTCCCAGCTTTTCAGCTGAAGTTTCACCTCGTTGTAGCGATCCATAAAGACTCCCACTATCCGATTCATTCAATTACTTATCTTTAGAATATCACGTATAACTCTACCGGGTGAGTGTTAAAGCCATGCATGGCTAGATAACGTAATAAACATGTTACTGAACTGGACAGAGAAAAACTTCCTTTTTTTTTAGTAGTAGAGAATTATTCTGGCACCATCTCTCTCAGTGAAAAGTAACTGCAACACACGTTCGTTTCATTTAAAGTGTGAAAACAACAGCTGCCTGTATGTAGCAGTAAAGCGCTTCCGTGTTGTTTACAAGTTTCCCGCGCCGGAAGTTGGCAGCTTGTGTTGCCAGGTTCAATTCTTTCCCCCCATCCGTCAAGTTCGTACCTCGTAGATTTGTACTTTCGGAGGACGTGAAATACTTGAAAAATATTTTTAAAAAACAATAATTATACACATTATCGAGCGATTATGTAAAACGCGAACAGTGAGGTGGTTTTGCAACTTATATTCTAATATCGAATTTCTCCGCTGACAGATGGTGTCAGGCAGCACTTCCTCCAAGCAGACCCCGCCCCCTTCATTAAAGGGACAGCAATGGCAACGCCTCAAGCTCCTGCAATACGCATGTGTTTGTTTCTTCTTTGGACAAAAATGGTCTTCACGTATTAGACTTAAAATGAAGAATACACCGTAAAATACAAGTTGAGATCTTACAATTTCAAATGAGCAAAGGAGAAAAACATGTGTACAGAGAAAAGCCTTTTTTATTGAAACTCAAACATCTTTTTAAAATGATTTTAGGAGTTTGTAGGTGTACCTCTTCATTGATTGGCACAGACCTATGTAAAAAAAAAAAAAGATGGCTACTTTACTTTCACAAGCGCAGGGCCCGTTTTTTCTGCATTTTGGCAAAATTCAGTCCAAATGTTTAGTGCTTCTGTAGAAAATGCTATGACAAAGGTCCAATCACAGGTTTCAGTGCAACCATGATTGAAACTAAACCTGTCATTTCTGTACTAATTTTGCTTACTGGCAATCATTTCAATGAATATCTCACATATCCTCGACGGCGTCAAATCACAATGAATTCACTGACTTACGTTTAGCCAAATAATTACTGTGCAGTATTATTACACAAAATAAGTTAGATTGTTTTTTTTATCCAATAAAGTGACATGGGTATATAAATAAAATTTAACGCAATTCCTTGAGCATATAAAAACTTTGAGACAAACTTGTGGAACAATGATAGTTTCTTTTATTGTTTGGGCAGTGTGTGTAAAACCATTCACCATGGAACATAAATCAAGAGGCCAAGGTTCTGACAGACAGGATGGACTTTATTCTACGTTTGACAGGAACCATCTTTTCACTCCAGCTGGGACACCTCATGGAAGTAGGCACCCAGCATCTTGATCCCCTGGATGTAGTTAGATCTAAGAAGGGGGAGAAAATACACTTCAGTGAAAAAAAAAAATCCTTTTGGTCTTAATAAGTTCTTATCTTCCCTCAACAGGACCACCAATTTACAAAAAGGTGATTACAACTCCTTTCTCTGGTGTTCTTTAGCACAACAGTTAGAAATGCTGAACGGACACACACCTGTTGAGCTTTTCATTCTGGGAGTGAGCTCCATCATCAGACGATCCCACCGGGAGGAGCATGACGTTCCGTCCCGTGGCCTCCTGGAAGGTCAGGGTGACGGGGATGCTCCCGCCCTCACGCGTCAGGTCAGGCTCCACACCGAAGACTAAGGCGTGGCAAAGACGGGGAGGAAAAATGATGAAAAACACAAATCCAGAAAAGGAGGATGCACTTTTGAAACTATGGATTGTTTTATTCCAGGTTTTCTTATCATTCATATCATTGAATTTTCTATTGCTGTTTGAGATTTTGTACTGTATATAAAAACTAATTGAATCAACCTACCCTCTAAATTATACCCACTTCTATCAGTATTTCATACATCAGTGCCTGTACCTGTCTTCATGGCCTTTCGACCAGCCATGTAGTGTGGGTGGTTGAAGTCAGAGACCCAGGCTTTAGCTCCGTGGCCCATGTATATGTTCAGTTTGTTTGGACTCTCCAGTCCAGCAAACTTCTGCTGCAGATGGTCGATGACCTACGAAATCATAATGAAAAGAAACAGCTTTAAGGAACACATTTGGCCCTCTGTGTGGATCCTACACAGGCTCAATCTTGCCATTACATGTCCGGAATGACAGCAACTGAACTAGATTCTTACTCTCAACCTGAAACACTGACGATCTTAACAGACAGATGGATGTGTGGATCCCTGGAAGTGTTTTCCTGTTTTTTTAATTCTGGTTGCTTTCAGCATGTCTGTCATTTTCATTTTTCATGTGTTAAATTGTTTTGTTTTGTTTTTTTCAATGTAGAGCAATATGCTTATGGAAGTTATCTTTTTATGGCTCTCATTTTAATGTGACGCACAAGATCTCTTTTAGTTTTTTTGGGCAAATTTGTTATCATAAGCCTGGGAGAAATTGCTGCTGTGTAAATCTGCTTTACAAGCAAGAATTCAGTTTTTCTGTCATTGTAATATTATTTTCACCAAAGAGTGACCAAGAGAGTCATATTTGTGACACACTTCCACAAATGTAGGGGGGGGGGGGAGTGTCCAGTCGCTATGTTTCAACTTCCACTTGCACACCACCACCTTGAATATGGTTAAGTCACATGATGATAACGTGCCTTTTTTGCAACAACAGTGTCAATTTCAGCGTGGGTCAGCGTCTTCAGTGCAAAGCTTCCAGCGGAGACAATAAATCAGACTCACAGCCTCCTGCTTCAGATTTGCAGATGAAGCAGAAACATTACGCTGCTGGTAATTTTCCACTTGTGTGCTCTACACAGTGTTCTGGTATCACATGCAGGCCTGCTGTGTGAGCCTAATGTTAATTTTGTCTAACTGATCATCTATCCATGTCCAAAGGTGACGAGTGGCTCAAGGTGTACTACTCCCACAGTGTGGCTGCACTGTGTTTGTTTGAGGCAGAGCACAACTGCACAGATGCCTCATTTGTAAGGGCTGTGAAAGAAATACATCACATTTATTTAGCAATTGAAATGAAATCTCCTGCAGTGGACCCAGTCTCTGTAATGGGGTTGCTTGAAAACTTTTTTTTTTTTTTTTTGTACCTCACAATGACATTGTAGGCCCTTTCATATCAAAAAAGCACCTCACACAGGGCCTTGGTGTTAAACAACCAGTGTGAAGTCCTTGATGTCTACCTGCTTCTCCACAACTTTAGGGTCCATATCAGGGACGAGGCGGATGGAGAATTTGCCGATGACCTTACGGGGGATGACTGTCTTGGCCCCTGCCTCGGAGAAAGCACCCTCAATACCATGAAGAGAGAGAGATGGATACCTCCAGCGGTGCATCAGGATTTGCTCCTACACAAAGAAGAAAACTTTCTCCTGACTGTGCAGTGAAAAGAACTGCTGCGAAACATTCCAAACTGCTAAGTGACGTAAAGGAGAGAATTCAGTTCCGTGCCTTTGTGTCGTGCAGTAACTGTCCGACACCGACATCTTTGCAGTACTCGTCCAAGTCAAAGTCAATTTTCTCATACAGCTGTTTCTCCTCGTCTGTTAGAGGGGCCACGTCATTGTACATCCCAGGAATCAAGATCTTCCCCCGTTTGTCCACCAAGGAGCCTGTTGAGACAACAAAAGATTAAAATCCCCAACCATGTCTTCAGTCAAACCGGTGTTGGTCTAAATCCAATTTATGAGGAAATGACTACGACTTGCCCATGAGTGCGATGAGATCTGTCATGGCCTCATGAACAGAGCCACCAAAAACCCCAGAGTGCAGGTCCTTCCCTCCGCACTCAACCTTTAAATTTAGAAACAAAGTAGAGTTTTAATGCTCTGACTCAAACTACTGGGACAAATAAATATGTGTAGTGTTGTAACACACAACCACCTCACCTCAAGGAAGAAGTAGCAGATGCCTCTCAGGCCATAGGTGATGCAGGGTTTGGTCTTGCCTAGCCAGTAGTTGTCAGAGATGCAGACATAGTCCACATCTTTTAAGAAGGTATCCTTGCGGGCGAAGACCAGCTCATCCAGACCCTCAGATCCGGACTCCTCCATCCCCTCGAAGCAGAATTTAATGTTGATGGGAAGCTCCTGTAACGAAAATCCCATGAACTTTGATGTATTTACTGAAACTTTGCTATCTAACAGTTCTGAGGGTTTGTATGGTATCTGCAGATACGTGTGGTCATCATAAGTTCAAGTACTATTTCAGGTAAAACTCAAAGTGGTCCAAAGTAACAAGTAGTGGACGTGAGTGGGTTTAATCATTAAGTGATTGCTAGGCTAAGACATGCCTCAGTCAGGATAATCTATTTCACGCAGAGACCTTTGACCACTCAGCCTGAACTGATCAACAAGTCATTTCCATGTCACACAAAAGGTCTTTTCATTTTGGGAGACAGTTCAATAATAATTATTCAGCACGTCTGTTTCGATTAGTATCACTTTATCTTGAACTGTGATTTATTTATAATTTACATCTTCAAACAATAAATCCTAGCAAAGTGTGACATCGTCGTTTACGTCCTTTAATAACCTCAAATCTAAATACAGCTTGATGGTTAAAAAAAATAAGAGGAAACAATTAATGGTGTATATCTATTTTACAGTTTTTTCTTCTGCACCCCCCCCCCAAAAAAAACACCAACACAAAAAAAATCTATCAAATCTGCAAAATTCAGCCAAATATTTACCGTGTTTAAATGTGAGGACAATGAGGAGCAACAGCACTTTAACTGCCTGTTCATTTCATTTTATGCAACAATAAGGATGACCTAATATCCCAAGTAAAGTTTAACAACAAGACTAAATTTAGCAACTCGTCTCTATTGAGAGTTTAAGATTCTCTTAATAAGGAAAAAAATTAAAAAGAGGCAAAAAGAAAGAAAGAATTGACTTCTGTTTCTGAGCCCCAGTTTGATTAAGAAACAAAACCATCCACCTTCCAAATATTCTACCCAACATGAGTGTTTCCCGTAAACCATCACAGCTCAAACGACATTTCAGGGAATAAACTGTAACTGGTGCTGATGTTTCCGATCAGCATCTAAGAATAAACGGCTTAGTCGGATAAATAAAGTCCAGTAGCCAAACAACAACAAAAAAACAAACTGGTTTTGCGTGAGTTTAGTTCGGTGGTAAAGCACTAAAAGACCTGCTATCTCTAAACTACACTCTGCTGTTAGGTTTTTGTAGTCTGCTCTGGAACGAATGCCACAAAGCCAACTGAAGGATGTTAGAAGTCAAGGAGGAAACTGTGCTAGCAAGTTTACCTGCTGGATCTTCTGGTGGGCCTCAATGCAGTTAAACCAGGCCAGCACTGGACCTTTGTCATCGGTGGAGCCTCGTCCATAGAGCTTACCTGCGATGGCAGCATTTATAGATTAAAAACACCCCATGCGTAGAATATGGCTCTATCTTCTTTTAAAACTTTTTTTTTTACAAAATAAGACTCATTTATTCCCTCTAAAATTCAGGTTTTGTACAGAAGTTCACATTTCAGCCTTGTGCCAGAAGGGTGACTCATATTTTCCAAGTTGAATCCATAATAAGTGACAGCAGTCTTGGACCACGTACATGGTTGCAGGGTTCATAGGTGTGACAGCGACACGCACACACTCCCTTACCAAAAGATAAAAATGCAAAATGCATTTCATACAGTTTATCGATTTGTCTCGTAAAACAGATGTTTGTTTTTGTAAATCTTCTTCTTCGTCTTCGTCTTCGTCGTCCTCCGCTTCATCCGGTGGGTCAGGGTCGCGGGGGCAGCAGTCTCAGCAAGGAAGCCCAGACTGCCCTCTCCCCAGCCACTTCAACCAGCTCTTCTGGGAGGAACCCGAGGCGTTCCCAGGCCAGCCGAGAGATATAATCCCTCCACCGTGTCCTGGGTCGGCCTCGAGGCTTCCTCCCAGTTGGACATGCCTGGAAATCCTCCAGAGGGAGGCGCCCAGGAGGCATCCTCACCAGATGCCCGAACCACCTCAACTGGCTCCTCTCGACATGGAGGAGCAGCGGTTCTACTCTGAGTCCCTCTCGAATGACTGAGCTTCTCACCCTATCTCTAAGGGAGAGCCCAGCCACCCTGCGGAGGAAACTCATTTCGGCCGCTTGTATTGGCGATCTTGTTCTTTCGGTCATTACCCAAAGCTCATGACCATAGGTGAGGATTGGAACGTAGATTGACCGCTAAATCGAGAGCCTCGCCTTTTGGCTAAGCTCCCTCTTCACCACAACAGACTGGTTTAGCAACCGCAAGACTGCGGATGCCGCCCCAATCCGCCTGTCAATCTCCCGCTCCATCTTACCCTCACTCGTGAACAAGACCCCGAGATACTTAAACTCCTCCACCTGAGGTAAGACCTCCCCCCCGACCCGGAGTGGGCAAACCACCCTTTTCCGGCTGAGGACCATGGCCTCAGACTTGGAGGTGCTGATTCTCATCCCAGCCGCTTCACATTCGGCTGCAAACTGTCCCAGCAAGAGCTGAAGGTCGTGGCCCGATGGCGCTAAGAGGACTACGTCATCCGCAAACAGCAAAGACGACATCCTCCCGCCACCAAACTCGACCCCCTCCACCACCCGGCTGCGCCTAGAAATTCTGTCCATAAAAGTTATGAACAGAACTGGTGACAAAGGGCAGCCTTGGCGGAGTCCAACCCTCACTGGGAACAAGTCCGACTTACTACCGGCCACACGGACCAGACTCTCACTCCTCCGGTAGAATGACCGAATGGCCCTTTGTAAAGGGCCATCCACCCCGTACTCCCGGAGTACCCCCCACAGTATGCTCCTGGGAACACAGTCATAAGCCTTCTCCAAGTCCACAAAGCACATGTGGACTGGTTGGGCAAACTCCCATGCCCCCTCCAGCACCCTAGCGAGGGTGAAGAGCTGATCCATGGTTCCACGGCCAGGACGAAAACCACACTGCTCCTCCTCAATCTAAGGTTCGACTATCGCCCTGACCCTCCTCTCCAGTACCCTGGCGTAGACCTTACCAGGGAGGCTGAGAAGTGTGATCCCCCGATAGTTGGAACACACCCTCTTGTCCCCTTTCTTAAAGACGGGGACCACCACCCCGGTCTGCCACTCCAAAGGCACTTCCCCCGATGTCCACGCAATGTTGCAGAGACGTGTCAGCCAAGACAGCCCCACTACATCCAGAGCCTTGAGATACCCAGGGCGGATCTCATCCACCCCCGGGGCTCTGCCACCGCGGAGTTGTTTAACTGCCTCAGCGACTTCTGCCCCGGAGATTGGACGACCCCCCCCCAAGCACTCCCCAGACTCTGTCTCCTCCACGGAGTACGTGCTGGTGGGATTGAGGAGTTCCTCAAAGTATTCCTTCCACCGCCCAATTATCTCCCCAGTTGACGTCAGCAGCCTCCCACCCCCACTGTAAACAGTGTGGGCAAGTTGCCGCCTTCCCCCCGAGGCGAAATCTTCTTCTGATTCTGCTAAATACGAGTTACACTTCTGCTTGACCCTTTTGAAGCTTGCAGATAAGACACAACTGAGAACATTACTCAACCCTGAAACGGGAGGAAACAGGAGCTGGACTTTGGAAATATATAGCAGCGATATGATCGCAAGTAGAAAAATCTGATTGAAGCTCAGAGCGCACTGAAAACAATCTATATCTAAGCTACTAAAATAACTAATCATGCTGTAACTCCAATGAAAGAGAAACTGGCAAAAGTTTAACACATGATATTAAGTTCCTGGTTCTACTTTCTTGTGCTGATAGATTCCAGATTCCTTGCTTCAGTTCAGGGCAGGTTTGCAGTTTGACAAGAGAAAGGAGTTTTGTGTTTACAGAGCTTGTCATCCAGACAACAGTCAAACAGCAAAACTGTTCTGCTCTCACCGTCTTTCTCCACTAGAGTGAAAGGATCCGTATCCCAGCCATCATCGATGCTTGCTGGCTGAACATCCAGGTGACCGTAGATACACACGGTCTTCTTGCCTGGATCTGACCCGAGATGCCCCAGGATGATCGGGGGCAGGGGGATCTCCTCTCCAGATGCAAGCTGCATGGTCAGCAAGTATCAAAGCCATCAGCTGTTTGATGTGTGTTGGCTCGGACACAAAAATGCTTAATTCATCAAAGTGCTCAGCCTCTGACCTTCTGTTTGCCAATGTCCACCAGCTCCACTGTCCCCCCCAGCCGCTCAATGTCCTTGGCTGCCATTTCCATCATCTTCTTGATCTCCCCGCGTTTCTCCGGCCATGCAGACACACTCTGGACACCCACCCAGTCTGCCAGGCGCTGGGAAAGAACAACAACTCTGACCAATCCTCCTAACTCAGAGGAAACACCATAGGTGCTTCACGCAGGATATGTCTCGTGACATTATATTAAAGCTTTACTCACAGGACGCATGAGTGATATGGCAACAACAAAAAAATGAGGATTTTTATTTTTTTCTTATTGATCAATATCAATATTGATCATGATATGAAGCCTGAAGCAACCAGTGGTTTCGTTTAGTTAGGAACATAGTTCAACATGATATATATATATATATATATGTATATATATATATATATATATATAGATAGATAGATAGATAGATAGATAGATATATAGATATATATAGATAGATAGATATATAGATATAGATATATATAGAGAGATATATAGATATATATATAGATATATAGATATATACATAGATATATATATAGATAGATATATATAGATAGATATATAGATATAGATATATAGATATATATATAAGGTTAAACAATATATTATTTGCCATTTTTCTTACAAAATATGAACACAATAAAACTTTTGATAATCTCCCATAATGTGAATATTAAATCATAGCTGTGTGGACAAAGGAAAATAGGCCAATATTCTGGAAAGTTCACTTTCACTTTCTATCTTTCCCTTCAATGCAGCCTTTAAAGACAGGAAACCCTTGCGCTATATTAAAATATAACAAAATCAAATATCTCACTATACATCATCAATAAATGACCCTGCCCTAACTGAAAGTAGATATTTAGCTTGATGTTTGGAAATCCCTCTCTCTGGAGAGTTTACTGCACCAAAGGTTTTTAATGCTGCTCAGCATTAATAAACACTATTTGATTACTGCAACGAAGCCCAACGGGTAATAAAGCTCACTGTAGCTGAGCTTACCTTCACGTAAAGATCCTGATGTTCATCCACATACTTGAAAAGTGGCGAGAGATGTGCCATCTTTGCCAGCGACAAGAGCTGAGGGTTGGACAGGGAGACTGCTGTGAGGCCACATTCTGCTCAGTAAGATCATAAGACAGGAGGGGAAGCTCCTCCTTCCTGCAAAACAGCTGACTGCAGATGTCCTAACAGCGCCTCTGTACCGCAGCAGGTTGTGAATCAGGAAGTTGAAATAGCAACACTGTAAATGAAGCTGCCTAATTATTGGGAAACCTGCTATAAATAACGTTGAGAGGGCATTTTGAGAGTTGCACAATTAAAAAAAAACTTGTTCTAACTGTATCTATTTTAGTAAATAAAACAACAACAACAACAGGGTACTGATGCAGCCAGTTAACTTACAGCATGAATCATTTACTTCATTTGGATTACTAATGAATACTTAAATGTTACCTCCAGTGATCATTTGCTAAGTGCAAATCTCACGCATACACAAAGAATAATTTAACACAGAGATGCACCGATGCACATTCTTTCAGCTCTGCTTTTATACCAATACACAATCAGACACTGGAGCCTAATTTCTTGAATATAACACAGTTACTGTTCTTGTTGTTGTAGGTTCATCATGAGGCTGCACTGCAAAGCACTTCTTTGTATGGGGGGAGGGGGTGACACACAAAATTATTAAATGTAGCTGTATTTCAACGCAAATAAATTCTAACTTGTCAGTTAATCTATAAGTGTAGTAGAAAAATAAAGCCCTGAATTCTTTGTTACCTTTGAAGTGGAAGTATTAGAACGTTATGACCGCCAAAAATATAAGAATAACAACAACAATAATAATAATTGCATGGACAGATCAGATTTGGATTATAAATATGGACACGTGCAACTGTTAAATTTATCGTTCATATAATTTCATAATCCCCTCATTTATAGACAAAATGGAAAGAAAAAAAACAGGCTTTAAGTCAATGATAAATTCGCTGACAGCACACACACCAAACGTGGACACTGATTATATCTGAGAGGTTAGAAAGGCAGGTTTCCATGTTTAAATCATGATAACCGAGCCTTTTCCCTGAGCCTGAGCAACAACTGGACTAAACAAGTCTGACTAGCTAGCTTTACCAAGCTTTCCTGACGTTTATTTCAGAAACAAGGCACTGGTTTAGTTTACTAGCCACCAACTGACTTAACCAGACTAGTCGTGACTCTTCTCACCTGACTGACTCTTCCTGCGTGACGCTACAGACCAGCAGCTCAGCAGACGAGGAGACACGTAGAAACCGTGGCTGAGAGAAGTATAGGTACTAGCATTAGCACACCGGCGGATACAAATAAAGTACGGCTAGTGGAGCGTTCACGGCGCAAAGAATTGTGGGTCAGCTCGGATGCTTCGTCACGTTTATCACAATGGTCCTCACTAAAAAGGAGGTGCGCACTTACGAGTTAAACTGAACTGCCTTTGCAATATTAATTTTGTATCCCCCCCCCCCCCCCAGTTATTTATACGAATACCTCAAGCAGATATGCAAATTTTGATATGGTGTACAGGCACTCTTCAGTATTTTTGTTTCTGATGTTGCTCTCAACTATGAGGTCCTGGGGGGTTATGATTTATAGGTTGATGCAGTCACATCCCATTTTACAAGCTGGAATCTAATCTTTGACGGAATTCTCTTAAATTCCAATAAAACCCATTTTTAATTCCTATAAAGATGCTTGCAATTTTGTTAGGTTTGACTGAGCAGTGGTTTCTGCCTCTAACTTTATTGCTGGGGGTGTCATTTTAAAGATAAAATCTAATTAAAGTCTAGAAATAAGATTTACATGGCATCATTAATTCAAGTTGTGGAATTTCAAACACCCATTGCCTCTTCACAAGGCAGACATTAAACCTCAAGTCAGGCTGGTAGATTTAAGTAGCAGAAGGATTGTCAAACCATTAAAAAAGGCAAATATTCTCATGCCTTCATACATAAACATCCAACACAGACGTATAAAAAGAGTTTTATTTATGTCAGTTCAAAGCTTCGATCAGCTGAAAGTTCAAGCTTGTTAGCTGGCAAATCCTATGCCTGGAAAAAAACAAACAAACAAAGATTTAAAAAAAAGTTAAACCAGACACTGCTTCATAAAATGTAGGACTGAGACTCACCTTTCCATCAAAGCATTTCTCTTCACAGGTCTTTTCTCCTGGCCTACAAACCTCTGTTGAGCACATGAAGTAGATCTGCAGGAGCAACAATCCAGGAATCTCATTAAGTGCCTCATCTTTAAGTCAAGTGAAGGGACAATGCAGTTTCAACCCTTTCAACACACAATTGCCTCCTGAATACTCACTTCTTCATCAAGGTACTTGTTTGTCTTTTGATCCATAAACTGGAAAGCCTTGACCACAAAGCGTCTCTGGTGGCGATTTGTGGGTAGGTCATTGACTTGAAGGATGGACACACTTGGATCATGTGGGTTGGCACACCTATAGAGATCAAGTCACATAATTTATAGATCTCAAAGGGAACCTTAGCAGTTTGTTTAGACAGTCATGCTTACCCTTCATACACAAGCACCAAAGCATTCTTCGCAGAACGAGGGTAAGCGACACAGTAGTTGACGAGAATTACTGCATCTGGCTTTGGAGACTTCAGCCAGAGCTCAAGATACACAGGTTTGCCAAGAAGTAGCCTCAAGGGCTGGTGGTGAGTGGGCAAGTAACTTGAATAAGACTGATCTGTTGGGATTAGGCACAGAATTAGTTATTAATTCAAGCTTTGTTTGGCGACAAATCACTGACCTTGAGCAATTCTCAACTGGACGCCATATAATCCTCTTGAGATGACTGCAGATGGCAAGTCAAAAGATGTGGTCTTCACCATGTAGCCAATACTGGCCAGTGGCTGAGCAGCAGCTAGCGTTTTGCCGTAACGACACTCAACCATGAATCTAAAAAAAAAAAAAAAAAAAAAATCATAAATGGCCACAGGTGAGAGTTTTTAGAATGACAAGCGTCTGAAGAACCGACATGGACTTACCTAAGTGGATCACTTCTTGTGATGATGCCATACTTTAGGTTTAGTACTTTAACCAACGTCTGCACTTCAGCCAGGTAGATCTTTACGTCACCAACTTCCTGCATGGAAAGTCAACTCTCAGATGGTAGCTGCATGCCAGACAGTGCTGCAAACACTGGATACAATGAAGGCTACTGAAATCAGGCTGTGACCACTTACATAAACATGAGCGCCACATTCTGTAACTTTGAACTTAAAAATGGCAACCTTGTCATTGACAAGGACAGGTTTGCAATTAGTCCCAGGAATAACGAGCTGGGTGGGGTCCACAGGGATGGAAGCAGAGTCCGAGCGAATCGCAAACACAAAATGTAGATCCTCAGTACACTCTAAAGAGAAAAGTAGAGAGAGTCAGTTATCAGACCAACACAAAAAGAGAGAAAAAAAAAAAGACTGAAGTTTCACCATCCATTGGGTAATAGCAGGCAGATGAAGAATCCATACAGCATCCCAGCTTGTCACACTCCGCAGCAGATATTCCTGATGGGCCACAATTTACCATCTCCCCAATTGCAACATTACAATCTGAAATCAGTTGCAATGAAGACATTAAAAAAAAAAAAAAAAAAAAAAAAAAACACAGTAGATTTTGTGGCCAACAATTGTGCAGCAGATCAAATTTAGTTCCAAACACATTTTCAGTGCTACATCTCCCATTACGGTACATGTGGCCATCTCATTCGTAAGAGTGCAATAATATTCATTTGCAATATTAATGTCATCGCTCACTTTGTGGCTTTGACCGGAATGAGGCTTGTGGTGTAGTCGTTGTGCTAGTGCACTTCGAAGTGCCCTTGGTTTCGCTGCTGGTGCGAGGAAGTGGGCTGGGTTGAAGCTTCCGATTAGCTTCACAAGACAGTGTGGCAACTTGTGTCTGATCAAGTTCATCCTCGTACAACAGTTGGAGGCTGTAGGTGTCGGTCTGAAATCATAAACCAGTCTAATCAGGAGCCATCTACAACCGTCTCAGGACAGCAGCGAGTCAAGGAAATAACTTACATGTTTTACATGGCACCCAGTAAAGGGTACAGTCAAGGTGTTCTTGAACAGGTTCAAATCATAACCACAAGACTCTGGAGCTTCCGAGACAGGCTGCAGGTCCTTGGAACCTGGTGAATATATGAGTGCGTTAGCAACAGCAACACGGGGACCAAGTGCATAGAAAAGTCCAAGTCCATACCCAAGACTTTCAAGTCACTCAGACCATCTGGAAGAGTAATTTGGAAGCCGGTTTCACTGCAGGTGAAGTCTAGCCCAAGGTTACTCTGACTGGTACTGCTGGTCCAGCCCCTCGGGGGAGGGAAATCTACAAATTCCACTGTGTCAATGTCCCAGCTGCTTGGACCAGATTCTGCTTCCACCTGGAATCCATGGCTAGAAAAAGGGCCCGGGTTGACGGTGGCATCACCTTCGAAAATGTCATCTACGTCATCGTCGTAGTCGTCATCATCATCTGCATGAGAGAATGGTAGTTAACATGCTGCCTTTAAATATACTGAAGCTTATATTTCACAACAGAGTTGCTGAACAGACTATGAAAAGAGGAATGATGACTCACAGTAGAACACAGAGAAACATCTTATTCAAGTTAGATAAAAGTCAGCCTGCTGAAGAAAAGCCCCTAGATACAGAGTTGCACTGTTTCTCGTTACAATTGAGTGTGGAACAGCAGTCACATTTGAACAACTACTAAATGAAAGGATTGTGTTTTAGACCATATTGAGTGTAAACACACGTGATCATTTGGTTTATGTGACGTGTGTAACGCATTATATGGTAGTCATTTACCCAGCGTCACAGGTAATTCGCCCCACTTCCCGGTCTGGTAGAAGGTCAAAAGTTGCGTTTCATTGATCCGCTCCCATCCTCGAGCAGAAACCAGCATCAGAGCTGCGGTCAGAACCACCGCCAGCTCGACCCTGAACCGAGCCATGGATTCAAAATGAAAGCCCTGAAGCGGCTCCCTGCTGCCGCCGGATAAACACGCCACCAGTGGGTTGACGCCAATTAGTCGCACCTGGTAGCTGCTAATTGGACAGCCAATTAAGAGTCACAGGTGAGGGTTTGTTCCACGATCGGGGTTGAGGATAGAGACGCGCTCTCTTGAGTAGCATGTACTTATCTCAGACAGTGTAATTAGAACAGCTCTTACTCCTATTTAGAGCATAGATTGGACATTTAAGTTTTGTATCTTGTGAAATATGTATACTCTGTGTCTTTCGAACACAGAAAACACAATACTTTTGTAATTTATGCCAATACTTCCACACTTTAAGCACTGAAAATGCAGCCCAATTATGATAAACTTCACACAAATTGTGAATAATTTGCTAAACTTTTTAAAATTAATTTATATTTTGGATATTCCTGTAGAAAACCCAGGTTTTCCTGATGCACTATATCTTAAAGCCAAAGTAAGCCCATGTAAATGTGAGTGATAGGCCAAATCAACTCCTAATTAAATCTTAAATATGAAAATTAAAATTAGTTCTCCTTTTTCATCTAATTGTAAAAAAACAGAACAACCATCCATGTTAACATGGTATTGATATTTCACAATGTCCCTTAATTTTTGGGTGTCATTATTCTAAAACTGTTGATGTTTCATGTAATTACAGTTAACCCCTGGACATAAAAACACTAGAAAATTCAACAAAAGAAAATATATTGGTGAGGCAAAAGACTTTATTGCATATTAAAGTATACACAATTAATTATATGCTATCTATACTGCCAGAACTGCCCCACAACTCAAACATGAAATATATCATTCAAAAAGCCATACATTTTCTGTCATTACATTTTATTCTCCAGCACGAACAAATTAATAATAATAATGAGGATTTAAAAAAAAAAAATTCCAGAATCCTGGACATGTTTCTTTTCACTTGTAGGCGTTGGCTTTATGTTTAGGCAAGAAGTTGAAGTTCTTGGGTACAGGCCCGAGCAGCATTTCACTGGAAATAAAAGGTTAATATGATCAAAACACTATTTTTAAATGTCAAATAGTGCTTCTTAAATTGTTAGCTGCTCACCTAATCCTGACCCAGTCACCGACGTTCTGACTGGCCATCAGCGACTCCAGGTAGTTCCTGCCCATGTAGTACGGGGGTCTCTCGTTGATCTTCTGAGGAACTCGCTCCAACAGCCCTACAGGAATATATCTGAGAGTGGGAGGGGAGACTTAAGAAATATCTAAGACACCTTTAATAGCATTAGAGATATGCAATGTGTCTGTAACCCACCTGCACATGAAGGAGAGCCACTCTAACAGGAACGTACGCGTCTTCTCCACACCTCGAGTGTCGGAGCCCCAGTGCTCCAGGCCGTAGTTGGTGAAATCCCTGAGAATGTCGAGTCGCTCGCTGGATGAGATGTCCCAGTGTCTGCTCTCCTTGATTTCAGTGAAGATCCACGGCTTAATGAGAGCACCCCTGAAGGGAGACGAGTCAAACATGCGCAACTGATCAAGCTCAGGACATGGATTATTGGACTATTGGATTTAATGGATGTGGGTTGAGAAAATTTTAAGCTGCTGAACCACATTGAAACTGTGAAAATAAGAAAGTGCAACAAAGGAAAACGTCACTGGAGAAACACTAGGAAAATGCTTGCTTTGATTGCAAAATGGAAGCATGAAAAAAAACCACCTCTTGATTCTAGAACAGGACTGTGGGATTTTCTTTTTCTCTACACTGATGTTAATAAATCAGGTGAAACTTACCTTGCAACCATGATACCAGAAACTCCAGTCTCTCTGGCCTTCATGGCGTCTTCATAGGACAGAATGTCTCCGTTACCTGAGTGCGACAAAACCACAAGTTCTCCTCATCTTCACCCTTTCCACTAATAACCTCTTTCTTTTTTCCGTTTTTACATCAGAAGAAACTGTCTTGTATTTTGTCTTCTTCTTAACCCCCCCAGCCCAATCTTTACAAATGTGCATACCGAACAGCGGGACAGGGCTCGCCAGCTTGGAGCAGGTGGTGATGTAGTCCCAGTCAGCTAGTTTAGTGTAGCGCTGCTCCCTGGATCGGCCGTGCAACTACAACAAAATGACATGTCAGTGCAATCACCTAGCTACTTTTAAAAGCTATCTTTATTTCCTTGTTGATATCAAAATGACAACATCAAGCAGGTGCTCAGATAATGCATGACTGATAAAAGTGTATCGTGTAGAGTGAAAGGATGGTGTCATTTATTAAGGGCGTGTGTTTCACATTTTCCCAGCTCCATGCGGTTTCAGACGATTCAAACGCGCGTCTCCATTTCGAGTCGCCACGACTTTTAACAGCCTCTACCTCTCAGAAATAATCTATTTAGGGCAACTAAATAAATCAAGAAGCTTCTTCAGTCCTGAACTGAGGATGCTTCTTGGATGAGAGGCGAAACGTCGTCACTTACAAGAGGTGAGTCCAGTTGCCTAAATTGATTATTTTTGAGAATTACGATGACCTGGGTGACTGAGAGTACACACAAATACAACAACCTCTACTGCACAACCCACCGTGATCATGGAGACGCCCCACTTCTTCATCTCTGGGATGAGTTTGTGTGCTATGTTGCACTTCTCCTGAACACCGGTGCGGATCTTGACTGTTAAAGGGACATCCAGGACCTGTGGGAGGATGAAAACGTGCTCAGCCTTGACCGTGAAATTACAAGGAGAAGCAATTAGCAGCTAATCAAATCAGGTTTGCACTGTTTTTAATTAGCACCTGTGGCATTTCCTCCAGACAACCAAAGAGAAACCCGCTAAGCACTGTAAAGATTTCCAGATTGTTAAATTAAAAAACACTTACATAGTCCATTCCCTTGATTATCTGCTCAAACTTTCTGGTACGTGTCATCAAGCCGCAGCCTCCACCCTGGCGACAGGTGAACAAGAGCAAGTGTCACAGTGTCCTACTGATGTTTAACTTTCATTTGCTGTACAAACTGTAGAATCAAAGCACTCTCGAAAGCCTTTATCGCCACATCTAAACCGCAATACTACAATGAAGTACAACAATGTACACGGGAAAAGAAGGAAGAGCAAAGCAACAACTTGCACCATCAATTCAAATCTAATGGATGAAGAGGTTTACCTTCTTATAGACGAGGTCAATGGGGCATCCCGAGTTGATGTCCACAAAGTCAACGTCGGTGTTGTTGTTGATGAGCTCAGCACATCGCGTCATGGTGTCGGGGAAGCAGCCCTCCACCTGGAGACAGACTTCAGAACTCTAGCTTTTGTCTCCCTCAAAACAAATACTCATTTTTCAAATCCTCATAATCAATGCATCTTTCACCTGAACGCCAAAAAGATCTTCACTCTCGTGCCTCTTTAGGAGGGCCCACTCTGACTGTTGGCCCTGCAGCAGGTTGGTGCACATGGCCATCTCTCCACAGGTGATGTCTGCACCGAAGCGCTTGCAGACACGTCGGAAAGGTAGATTTCCACACTAAGGAAAGAGAAGAAATTCAATCAAAACCTAAATTTCATTTAACTTGTTAAATTACCTTTTGTGGAATTTATCAAAGAATCTGTAGTTCAAAATGACAGACGACGGGATCGGTCTGGGGGAACTCACGGTGGTAAGAGGAGCGAGGTAGAGCTTGTCTTTGAAGTCCACCTTGAACAAAACACAACGGATGCACATCGTACTTATTTAGCCCTCTTTAAGCGGCAACAATACATAAATATCCTTTAAAAACATGTCCTTTACAATGATTAATTATTCATCCAGGTCCTTTGTACAGTATCTATCTGACCCAAATGTCTGATGCTATCAGAATGAGAGAATAAAATGAAAAAGAATATGTGATATTGGAGAAAGGGGACTGGAAGATACCTGCTTCTTTTCACATGAACGCAACTTGATGACATCTGTGTCCGTCAAGGGGCCGACAGTCTTCACTGAGGCCGGTTTCTCCGAATTCTCCTGCGACATAGCCAATCAGAGACTTAACTGGAGACCGCCGCACTCTGACAGGTTCAATCAGCCCAAACAATGAACACAAAACCTGCTTTATCTGTGTATCTGCTTCAGTAGATGCGCCTCGTGCCTCTGCTGTTGGATCTGGCGGTGTGTCAACTGCACCTGGGTGAGCCGAAAGCCTGAATTACTTCCAAATTTATTCAAATGTAAAGACAGTGTTGAACTACACCCACAAAATATCAGAAAATATCAAAGAGGCAAATCATTTCCTGTAAGAATCTTCTCCAACACTCACTGAGCATTCACAGATCATCTACGTTTCTCTAAAAACTTACCATTCCCTCGCTGCTCTCTTTTGTCTTTGTTGTTTGAAAGGGTTTTCAGATACTCAGCAGACTTCTTGAAAGGGACCGAATGCTTCCTAAGACGATTCTGGAGGTCTTTACTCAGGCTGTTCTTTAGCACAGTCCTGCCCTCGTAGGACTTAACTAGATCTGCTTTCTCCATGGTTTTGAAATCCAATGTAGTGTGTGCCTTGGCAAAGCGGCAGGTGAGACCATATTGACACTTCCCAAACGTGTCAAAGAGGTAGCAGCTTTCCCCGATGTCAGCCGGCTTGGTGGCCATGTATTCAGATATATCATGGTAAAAGTAGCATTTGTCTCCAAACGGGCATTCTTTTTTGTCCTGAAGAGACGAGAGAAACCGTGAGAACACCCTCTTCAGTGACGGTGATCGATAAGCATGCAGTGTTTCAAAAAGCCTGGTTGAAGCTTCATACCTGAATAACCGAGGCACACAGTCGTTTCTCATCATAGGAGGTAGGCTTCTTGTGTGGCCGTGACTTATTCTGCCCACGAAATCGTTTTCCATCTGGCTTCCCCGCTTTATTTATCTCCTCTGGGTCCAGTTTGAGCTTTTTAGATTCAGGTTCATCTGCAGGTATCTCGTTTGACTCTTCAAGTCCTTCATTTTCACTGACTTTTCCTCCCTTTTGCCCTTTCCACTCAGAGTCTACAAACTCATGAAATTTCTCTTTGGTTGTAATGAATCTGCAAACACAGGATATAGAAGAGTAAATAATTACACAACTGCACTGACAACATGATAAAGACCTGAGGTTACATATGGCTAACATTCCTGTTGTACTCCTATGCCAGACAGGTGTAAGACAGAGATACATAGATAAGACAGACAGATATATAAAATACATCGAGAGATGGATTAATTACTCACTGTGGTTTGAGAGAAGCTTCACCTTTTACTACCACGTCTGACCCCTTTGCAGCAGTTTCTTCTCCAGTTTTTTCCATCACACCATCGCAAGGTTTCTCTATTTCTGCCTATAAAACAGGACAAACCAAGCAGATGACCACACTTTAACAGGAGACACATTACCTTTTCTTGACACCGAGTGTGTACACCTCGACGTAAAACTACACTCATATTTTGCCAGCATTTTACATGCTTGGGTACATTTCCGCCGCTACATTTCACTGTCGTAATAATAGCAATTTTATATTACTTTATTAATATTTACTACTCTCACTTAACGCCATTGTTATCCGTCATTTTATTTCACGACATCTAAATAAGCAGCTACAGAAGCATGCACAAACTTAACATGCTAAAAAGCTAGCAGCTAACCTTAACTTCAACAAAACAAATGGAACGGTCGGCAAATGCCAGCAAACTGAACTGTCATTTTATGCCGTTAAAAGTTAAGTCTGAAATGATTTAGAGGAAAATAGTGCTGTCTCACACCATAACATGCAGGGATCGTTCATTGCATGAGGAAGTACAGGTGCAACAGTAAAGCGAGGTCCGTGCTGGACTCTCAAGCGACATTGGTTCCGCTTACAGATGTGGAGGTGTGCTTTCTTGTGGGAAATGGACAGCACGACTTAAACGGTATTATTTTAATTTACATAACATGTTTCCTTCAAAGTGTAGTGAAATCGTATATACCTAAAAACGAAAAGGGTCTATTACTCATAACAAAAAATTATAGTGAATGAAATGTAGGGAGATTGCAATGTTCTGATGGCTTTTATTTCATATGGGATCGAAAATCAGCAATTCAAACATGAATAATTCATACATCTTTGACAAAAAATGTCTGTCATTCAATAATTCATAAAAAATAAGCACATGAAGGAACTGTCAACAGTCCCGGGGGGAAGTGAGAATCGAACCCGCGACACTCTAGTTGCTAGACAGCCACTCTACCGCTGAGCCATGCCATGGAAACAATTTGCCGATTGTGACCATTTGTTAAAAAAAAAAAAGTCATGTGAAGCTTGAGGAAATTGTGACTGAATTTATCTTTGAGTACAATCAGTTAATAAATAATGGCAGCCCAAGAGCATATTAAAAACATTTAAGAAAAAAACAACATGTCATATTTTAGTTATGGATAAGAGATGGGACCGAAGAAAACTGTCCTCAAGTTAATTTAATTCAATAGCAACACTAAAAATTCAGTTGTGCCAAAATGCAGCAAGTAGTTCCAACTTTGCTTCATATCGCTTTTGGCTAGTGTACAGGATGAAGATACCCTCTTCCTCAAAGTTGTATCCAAACCTTCGAAGCTTCTCTAATCTCTCTCTAATGGTCTGTACACTGATTTCCAAAACCCTTGGCTTCATTAATATCTGCTCCATGGTAATTCCTTCTTTTAAAAGACATTCCAGTTTGGAACTCAGTGTATCCCCACCCCTGTACAGCACTTTTGGACACCTGAGGATCATCTCCCTGAAGTCAGCTTCCTGAAATCCCTGGGAGATCACAACCTGCTTTAGGTAGTTTAAATTTTTTTCCATACAAACATTCGACAAGGTAAAAACTTCTGCCCAATTGCCTTGAAATAGGTCCAGCAGTTCAGAGTCACTCAGTTCAACAGTTTTTCTCAGGAGATCAGCGTTTTCCTTGATTCTCTTTTTACTTCGGATGAGTATGAAGAGGTTTTTGCATATGACAGCTCTGACAAACTCCTTTGGATCTGTTGCACCAAGCTCTGCACCAACATCTTCCAGGTATGTCACCATCTGTTTATTGAGCTCGAGAGTGTTGGCGAGTGTCCGTGGGGCTCTTGTCAGCAACCGGTGGAGATCTTTGGTGTCGAGTCCAATGGAGGTCAGATAGCTGATGTTATTCTCAAAGTTCTCATTGTTACTGGAGCGGAAGAAAGACTCAGGTGAACGATATATGACGTTTATGATTTGTTCATCTGTCTTGAAGATGCTTCTCAACAGTTGCCAACGCTGTTCCAACTGCTGGGTCAAGCGGATGATGGCGCGTGGATAACGCGTTATGATGCTGGCGATGACTTGTTTGCTGGCACCTTTGTTTTGCAGAAACTGGGAAAGGCCTTGCTCATTAGTGAGGAGTTTACGGAAAACCCCAGGGTGGCGCTGGCGTGCCCTCATCACATCAACACCCATAAGCGTCAGACTCTCCAGCAGATATTCATTATCTCGTTTGACAGCGGCCTTTGACTTCTCATTTTTTGAAGTAACACTGAATAGCCTCCTGGGAAGGTAGGGAGATGTGAAACGTATTTCTATGAGCCCAGGGGTTTGCTGCAAGATGAGGCCGGGGAGAACCCTGACTCCAGTCACTGCTGACATTTTCTAATGAGGAGGACGTCACCTTGACCTCACGGCCAGACTCAGACAAGCTGAAAGAATGAAAATATAGTTGATTGGTCACATGGAATCTGTATTTAACTTCGATATTTATGAGAACCACACCAAATGTAGCTACAACTGCTTCCTCTGCGGTGATGTGAGGAGTTTCGATTCCTTCAGTTCCTTACAAGGTCTTTATCTGTCTACCGTAGATTAACTTTCGTTTTGAGTTCAACAAGCCAGAATAGCTCCATATGACGATAGATAGTCTAGCTTAAAACTGAGCTTTACTGTATTTGTATCAATATTTCAAGATCGAGATATAAAAATAATAATAATAGTAATACTAATAATAACGCCACATCACCTACCGTTTAGTGTCTTTCGTGGTGAACGTGACAGTGCGGCGTGCTGACCGTCGTCTTCTTTGGCAGCCGGCTTGCTTGAGTCAGTTTTGTTAGATTTATAGCGCCGCCTGTCGTTGTGGAGTAACAAATCCACTCATAGGTCACCTCCAGCCACCAGATGGCAGCACAATGCGGTCATTTGGAGGATACAATTTTTACTTTCAGTAGTTGATATGAGTATTCAAGATATATTGGAAATACGACAAACAATTTACTATATTTATTTAGTGTATAGGTGACCTTTGATATACTTTTGACATTTATCACTGTATAATGGGTGTTGTTTGTTTTGTTCTGTAGCAAAAACAGGTTCCATAACTTATGCATTCATTTATCATATGAAAAAAAGCAGCTTAATTGCCATTGGCTTAATTAAATCATATACATTTTGAGGCATAAAACACAACACAACAATGCACAAGACATAAACAAGATATGCTCAGTCCATTCATAGGTGTTGTGATACCTAGTGAGAGTTAATGGGCTCATTAACTTAATGGACTGTGAGTGACAGACTTTCATTCACGTCAGGCATACAGTCGATGCTCTTGTGTGTGAGACACAAGATTGTGTTTACCGTGTGCTGCGTCTCTCGGCTTAGTCCTGAAAACCCCACGCTCTCACTGCCTCTCATCACTGATGAGCCCCTCATCTCATGAATATTTAATCCAACTCTGCAATATCTCCTTGATTGAAGTGACTCAACAAAGTCTCAGTTTTATTTTGTCTCGGTCATCAACAGTACACATTGTATTGTCATATTCATACTCAGTCATGCTTTTCTCATACTCATCCCAGCACTTTTGACCTGCAGTAGCCAGTTCAGAGAGTGGCTGAAAATACTGACAGCACAGCATCCCTGCAGTAAATCCTATATCTTATTTTGACTGCCTGCGTAGGATGTTGAGATGACTAATGTTTAGATATCTCAGTGTGGGTGGAGGTGTTGTTTTACACAGCTTTTGTTTTAGCAAGGGATACCCAAATGACTTGAACAGAGTGGTCCAGCCCCTCAGTCACGCTTTCATAAAACACAATTGGTATCTTCTTTCTATAATTTCATTGCTTTATGCACCTGAAAATGCTTAAGGAATTCATCTCTTACTCTCATTAAATTAAAATGCCTCGTTTTGTGTTTTTAATTTTTACAAGAACATTCTGTCCTGATCCGTTTCTTGTAGTCTACCAGCTAAAGTTTCTTGGGTAACTGCTGACACACTACTCCTTCAGCGAATCAATAATTTAGAGACTGCCAAAACTTTCAAATGCCCAGCAGTTCCTGCTGACGCTGTTGCACAAACAGAAAGGCTGCACAGGTGGGATCAAATTAGAGAGAATGTCCAAAAGAAGATGGGTGGAATTCAAGATCTCTCAGACTATAAGTTGCTCAGCTCCCGTCAGCCGAAGACAGCGAGCACCATTATCATCATCAGCTGCTGCTGCTTCTGTTGGTATGTTTCACACCCGACACCTTAGAAGTAGAATAGAAAGTCATTCATTATGTCTGACAAAATCTACTTTTAATGAACCATATTGAACCAAAAAATAAATGGAAATTTTGATCCATGTGGGAATTTTTGACGTTATAGATTATGAGGAAGTTTACAGCCTACAAAGATACAGAGAAAATGTGGAAAAGTTTAGATAATAGGAAAATAGTGTTATATTTGGGTTCAAATTAGTATTTGTGTGTAACAGAGGGTATTTTTATTCATCTGGCATGTATTCTAATGCCATACAAGGAAAGATTAAAAAAAAAAAGGCAGTGAAAGTGACCTCAATATCTATAAAATCCTGTGGCCTTGATGATCATTCGCCAGGTCCCAGACCTCTGGAGCACTGCCCACATCTCCAGTAGGTACAGCAAATCATTCATCAATGAAGTTAATGAAGATTCCTATTCATTCTGCACTGTCAGTCAAGGTTGTTCTCTGAGAGCGAATATCTGCAGAGATCAGAGCCTTCTACTCCCATGAAATGGAAACTATAATTTTATGCAATAAAAGTGAGATCTTCATGGGATTTGTCAGAAAGTCAGCTATTATACTATGGTTTATCACCTCCATCTACCCATGTAACTGATGCCTCTCATATCACCTGCCATCCTATCAAGCAAAGGAAGCTCACTTGTTTCCACTGTTCTGTTATTTGCTTCCAGTATCTCAAGTGCCAAGCTGAAAATATGAGGCGATGGCTGAAGAGATTATTAGGAGACAACAGAACTTTGAAAACATTTGTGGTTAAAAAAAAAAAGAAAAGAAAAAGCGTCTCAAATGGGACAGCTCTGGCATCCTTTCGACTCGTTACCATAGAAACTGAGCAGACGTTATTTTTTTCCAGGAGACTTCAGACTGCATATGAGGGTTAATTTAGAAAACCATGCGAAATCCCTTCTTATAATGGATAAACGATGGATTGAAAATAATAGAAATTAATTAGATATTTGTCCATATTACCCTGAAGAGGCTATAATTACCAACTCTTATTTGTTTTACTGTCTTGAAAGGCAGGTCATTTACTTGTAAGATGTGATATTGCTACTTTTACTGGAATGTCTTTGTGTAAAGACACCCAGTTCCCTGCGTGAGGTAATTTGTGTCTCATATAGGATTGTGTGATTTTAATAAGGTGTTAAAATCTTTGAAATCACCATCAATTGGCATCTGCTAATCCTGTTAAGGGTCGCGGGGGGTGGGGGGTGGCTGGAGCCTATCCCAGAGCCTTCGGGTGAGAGGCGGGGTTCAACCTGGACAGGTCACCAGTCCATCACAGGGCCAACACATAGAGACAGACAACCATTCACATTCACACCTACGGTCAATTTAGAGTATCAATCAGCCTCGTCCCCTCTTGATGTCTTTGGACTGTGGGAGGAAGCTGGAGTACCAGAGAGAACCCACACAGGAACAGGGAGAACCTGCAGACTCCACACAGAAAGATCCCGTGCCTGAGCCAGGGCTCAAACCTGGAATTTTCGTGCTTTGAGATGACAGTGCTAACCACTGCACCACCATGCTGCTTCTTTGAAATCACATAATCCTCAAATTTTGAAAAGTTCAAGATCAATATGAAAATATTGTTCATTTTAAATACAGCGGGATGCAAGAGCTATCTTATTCACTGGAGTCTTCAACTTTCTACATACCACCTGAAGTTAGAACAGATAAGTAATGCTTGAAGGTCTTAATTCTGAGGGTTAATCATTTGTTTTATTATTCAATTTGTTAAAGCAGAGCACAGAGGAACGCCCCCCTCCCTTCAAAAGCTGTTGAATGTGAAAAATAATCTTTCAGAATTGAACTCTGCACGTGCATCATTCTTTACAGTCGGAGGAAGAAGAAAATGTGTTTAAGAAAGGAGCAGATAAATAAATAAATGGATTAAAAAAATCACACCTTCCAACACTAATGTGACACGCCTTGCTCATTCAGTGCATTCACAACGACAATTCTGACAGCACGTGAAGGCAACACTAGTGGAATGCGGGGGGCGGGGCTGCAAAGGCACCTACAGGACGTCATCGCAGTTGAGTCTCATGTTTACGTGGAAAACATGGCGGCGGTCTAGCAACAAGGAGACTGCCCCTAGGAAATGCTGGAGGAAGTCTCCAGGGGCGAGCTGAAAGCCAGAAAAGTCACATTTTAACCGCTCGCTGCTTGTTCCTTCTAACGAATATTTCGTATGAAGCGGTTTCCCTCTTTTTCTAGCCGCAGAGACGATGGAAGACGAGGAGAGGCAAAAGAAGCTGGAGGCCGGCAAAGCAAAGGTATGATTATGAATTTTGTTGTTGGCAAGTCTTACTAACACTGTCATCATTAGTGTAAAGTCGTGAATTAATGTTGCCGACAGCTTAGTTTCACACTGTTGGTTCTGTCAGCTGTTATTCGCCCCCTCCCCTTCATTTCCCCCTCGCAGCTGTCAACATGCGCCCCACTGCTCTGACAGCCGGGGTTAGCATAGCTGCTGCTAGCCACATACTCCTTTGTCATGCTGCATGTGTAACTCCAGTGCTTTAATTGGCTTCTCTCAAACTAGCGTGTTAGGGTACACGAGAGTGAAGCTTTATCGTTATCAGCATTTTATAAACGGCGGCTGAAGTGAGACTGGCTGTCTGACAGGCTGGTGTAACAGGATATACTGGCCATATCCCCCTCTCACATGAACAAACTGCCCTGCGTGCCAGACTTATGCTTCATTAGCCTCCTCTACGATTAGCATCACCATTTAGGCCGAGACAATCTCCAATTCACCCAGGAGCTGCTATAAATCATCCACTAAATTGTGGTCTGATCCCCGACCCTCCCTCTCCCCCGCCTTGAAGCCCTTGGTGCCATGTTCAGGAATGTTGCAGGTGGAGGATATTGATTCATGTGAAAACACAAAATGTTGTTCATGCTCACGGCTATGTATTACACAAACACGTAGAATATATTTATCTTATATTTGTTTGCGTTGTGTGCAACATATCCGAAAGGACTCCTTAATAACATATATTGAGGTGAAACTGGTCAGACCAACGTCTAACATACTGACACACTTTGTGCTAATCAGATTCATTGCAGTCAAGCAGAGTTGAGCAGGAGTGCCGCACTCTGAATGTAATCCTGATCCTGACACTGCAGAGGAACATGTTGTCTTTGCTGTGACATTCAGACCTGCTGCTTTAGTTTCTAGAGAGACCATGAGAAAGATCTAGACAGCTATGCCTTTTGCCCCTCTGTGCCACAGTAGGTTTTCACTGCTGTTTTCTACTCAGTGCCATGCCAATTGTGCAGATGAGAACCAGTGTGTTCATCTGAATAACACATTGATAATGCTTAGCAAGGACTTCCAGGACATGGTCTCTTTTTCAGCCTTGTAAACCTGAATTGTTAAAGCTTAGTTTATGATGTTAGCGTGACGGGTGAGTTGAAGCTTGTCTTTGTTAACAAATACTGAGTCTGTTTGTTTCAGTAAACTAAATCTCGCATGGTATGTACCATGGAATATTTAATTTTTAAAGAGTTTGCAAAACCACTTAAATTCTGGGATGGATTTTTTTCAACTTGGTTGAGTCATAGACAGAGAACAAGAGAAATTTGTGGGTTGGAAGGCTGTTTGCTCGAAGCTATAAGCTGCAGATGCACTCTCAAATGGATCATATTGACATTGTGCGTTAGCTGCATTGTATTACTCCTGCAGGAGTTCTCCAGCTACGCCGCAGACATGCTCTCAAGTATCATCTTTATTGACTGTTCTTGAAATGCTTCCATCAGTGTAATGGTAAGCCCAAGATGGTGGATCAGATAGGTCATAGACTTTCTATGGCACCTCATGAAATCACTGAAGAGGAAGTTGGAGGGACTGGAATTGAAGCATATGATTCAGCTTTTGACGTGACCTCCTGAAGTAAATAACATTTTTGATATATTATTAATTATCCTTTTTTATTTGCCAATCATTCATGTATGCGTGTGATCAAAAAAAGCTTGGCATCACTTTGTGATGTCAGTCTGCCAGTGAATATCTGATGCACAATGTCAGAAATTGTGTAATACTTCTCTTTGTGCTTTCCCTCACTGTTTTGATATTACAATGCCATATTCATGTTATCTGCAAATGATTTCATGTAATATAGCTGACCTTTTTTGTTGTTGTTGTTTTCCAACATACATATGTCACAAGCAACTAGCTAACGTTTCCAGAAGCTTGTCAATGTCTGTTCCCTGGGTTAAGACAGTGTTAAGGTCATTGCCAGTGTCAGGGAGCACTGGAGGTTTTGAGGACAGCAAAGGTACAAGTTGATCTACTTAGCTTAGATTTGAATGGTTAATCCCATTGATGACTAATCATGGACGTACCCTGGACAGTTCTGTGTGATGAACAGACCGTAAGCACACTGACATACAGCTAATTAATGTTCTTATTTGACACTGGGAGTTTTATTGTTAATCTTCAGCATTTGTCAGTTGTAAATTGACATAAAACGCTTGTAAATGATCGGAATTGTAATTCTGGGCTGTAGAATGGAGCTGCCAGGTGACTGAATGACTCTAATGTAACAGCTGTCCAGTTACATCTGTGATAACTAAGAGAGCATGTTTCTCACTTTTAAATCATATTTAAGATGAAGATTTGACTCTTGGGGTTGATTTTGCACACCTTAATGCTGTTTGAAGTTGATTTTTTCACTTACTTGGCTCCATTTGACATTTGGTTTTATTCTGTGACTCCACCAGAGGAGCTTTGCATAATCATTAAATAAAACAAGACCTTTATTGATCTCACACATAGCTCTTCAGCTCCCGTCTCTGTTTGTCTCTAAGGCCGCTCAATGAGAAGCACTCTTTCACATGACTGGCTAACTTCTGGAAACCTGCTGAGGGGCAGTGTTACGCCACTTTATGTGCATGACGCGCTTGGATCACATGATCACATAAAGTTTGCATGTTAAATGGATAGGTCCTTTACTTGCATGCGCTATTGTTTTAGGTTTTGTGAGAAAAATGCTGCGTGAGTTTCAGTAATTCTTTGTAGATTTGATAGGGACTTACAGTTTTGAAATAATAAGAAGGGAAAGGCAATTTCTTAAACAGCAAATAAAAGTGAAACGTATGTCCCTTCAGTCCATTGTCAGCTGTCACCTTTCCTCGTCTGAAGATCTACTGTACTCATTATGTCTGTAGTGCTAGGGGGGACAAAATTGACCTCAATGAAGTGAAGTAGATGAGGTTATAATTGGTTGCGGTGACTGCAAAAATCCTATGTGCTGTGCTCATGTTGTACTTTCAGTGTAAAATACATAATACCTTTTGATATTTGAAATAACCTGACTTCAAAACCAGACCCTTCAGGAACCAGCTTCTCCATCACATGGTATTTGCTTGTATCATTACAAATTATCATTACAAATCCTGTTTCTTAAATGTGGCCCAGATGGAGCTCTGTCTGTTTTTACGGGGATCGAATGCGACAGAAGGAGTTAGCGTTGCTCTGCTGTCAGGAGTGATTGCTCCTTGCCAACCGGAATGTGTGCGTAAGCTTGTCCTTGAAGCAGCCACATGTTGACTAACACAATGTTGCTGCTAGTGTCATGGATCCATGACACGGGAGACCCAGGCGTCCCCTCTGAGTTCCACCACACTGCTGCTCTCAGCAACATTGGGAAATGCTCAGTAGTGGCATCACACAGAACTCTGAATATTTAAAAATGCAACGAATGGTAGTTTAAACCTCAAGTAGTTTTACATTCGGTTCATAACAGACCCGTGCACTCAGTGTACTTTTTTCCTTAGGCTCAAGACCCATAATCATTTGACAGAGGTCCAGACTATGTGAAAACAAACACATTTCAAAAGATATTGCATTCAGAATGTTAATGGTAATATTTGCATTTCTTTTCAAGAGAAAAATGTAAATATAAATGAGGTTACTTTTGCTGGGGCCTGCACAAAAGTATTTGTGTTTGTAAGTATATGTGGTGTGACACACTTTACTTTCACCAAAAAAATAGTAGCTGTAATTGTGTTTCCAAAAATATTCTTATTAATTGTGCAGCCCTCCACAGTTCAGAAATGCTAATCAACTCATGATTCATGACCATTGTAATTGTACGTTCCATATCTTGTCCCCTCTCGACACCAGTTGGTTAAACTTTTCATGGTTGAAAAAAGAGGAATGGTACAAAAATCCTGCCCAGATTATGATGGGGTAGCCCCCTCCCTATGAATATTATATATCTTATGGTCGACAGATGAACGTACTCTCGTGGTGTTTGTATCGTCAATCAAATGTCCTCAAACTGTTGAACGACTCATTTCCATGATTTCAGAAGTTACAGATATAAAAGACGCATCAGTTGACATCTTTCCTTGATCAAAACATTGTTGTTGTTTTTTTTGTTTTTTGTTGTCAACTTCTAAAAATAGTAAGTTGAAAGTGTATTTTAGTACATCAGCACTGAAATCAGTCACGTTGTATTTTGATGTCGTCATCACTGTGTGAGTCACTGTCGGATGCAAAATAAGAAAAAGGCCTGTTTAAAAATAAAAATAAAAAAAAAGCTTGTGTGAATGTTTTCAGACAGCTTGTGGTGCTACACCTACGTAGTCTCTGTCCAGATGGAGATCCAGCTACGTAGTCTGCAGGCCCCATATGCCCAGCCAATGCTCTGCTCTTCCAATCCAAGTAGGGCAGCCAGCTATGATGCGGAGCTCATCAAATGGCTGGGGTTTCCTGGACTTCCCCACGAAGACAGACGTTCCTTTTTTCTTTTTTTTTTCTTTTTTCTTTTTTTTTTGCATGCAGGTGAACTGGGTATCAAATAAAACTACAAGTGTGTCATTGAGTCAGTGTAAAAAAAGTTTTTGGATTCACCATTCTGTGTCCCACAAGGCTGGAAGTGATCTCACGTGTCCTGGTATTTGAAGGATAAAACACTTCACTCCACACTGTGTGGAGGTGCAAAGGCAAAGATCAGAGGCCCTCTGAGCTTTTAGCTGCGAGTTGTAGGGGGGTTAACCTTTTTTGTGCGGCAGCGTCGAACCAGACCTTCAAAATATACCTACTCTTTTGCCAATCTCACTTCTCCATAGAGTAGTGTTGACCAGATACAAGCTATAGAATTAGTATTGCAAGTCCAGACCAAAGTATTTCACTGATTTCACAGTCACTGATTTTTATTTTTTTGGCCACTTGAGGTCAGCAACAACATGTAAACAAAACACCAACATGCCACCACCTTGTGAAATTCATGGTGAACTTGGCTGCAAACAGTTGCCTAGTTACATGTCACGTGTTAGCATTCAACTCGTCTGGTTTTTGACTATCGGGAATGTGCTGTGTAGTTCTAGCATGTAGTTTTTAGAAGAAAAAGGAGTGGCCTGTTGTGAATGGGAACGATGTGACTAACAATATGAGACTAAACGGTAAAGTAGCTGGACGTATTTTACAATTACTTGTTGATTAGTTGTTGGGTAGCACGGTGGTGGTGTTGTTAGCACCTCATACCAAGAAAGTCATGGGTTAATAAAAATGACCTGTAGGTGTATGCATCTATATATCATCCCTGTGATGGACAGGTGATCTGTCCAGGCATGTGTGTGCCCCACCTCTCAGCCAAAAACCCTGTGACCCTGAACAAGATAAGAGGTATAGAGGATGGGTGGATGCATTTTTTTTCATGCAGAAACATCAAAAATTGCTGGTTCCAGACACGTTTAGATCAGTATTTCCTGCTCTCTTTTTTGTTTTTTGTTTTGTGCTGTTAGATGGACAAAAAAAAAAAAGTTCACTTTGCACTCTGAGTGGTTGTGATTAACATTTATTTATTTTATTCAGAATTAAGGATTCATCTATTAATCGTGAAAATAATTGGCAGATTAATCGATGATGAGAGTAACTGTTAGTTGGAGCCCCATGTAGCCTCTTCAGAAGTCACCACGGACTTCCAAACCAGTAAACAACTGCATGAAACCTCTTTTCTTTAATGAGTGCTCAGATCTGTATTCCGTCATATGGCACATGTCTATTCCCCGTGCAGGTGAGCAGGCATTAATGTTGCATCCTTGGCAACAGCCTGTCTGTGGCAATCCATGCAACACCTGGTGTAGTGTGACGCCTGTAGTCCCAGCTGTCTCCCTGCTCAACCACCATGTGCTGCCACCCTTTGCTCATATATAATGGATATCTCTAGTATTAACTATCCAGGTTGTTTAATTATTAGATTGATTTCCCTCATGACAGTTAGATAATAAAGAGTCTATATTTGTTTACCTACCAAATGTGCTAACAGGTCTGTTGCTGAAGATTGGATCTGACAGTGCGCTGTCGACCGGGGATGCTGCAATGAGACGCTAGGTGGCGTTATGTTAGCGTTGTTTGGTTCAGTGTAAACAGTCCAATTGGCATGAGGTCGCCGTGATGGTTGAAATGTTACGTTCAAGTTTCTGCTTGCCTCCAAAGAGGTGATTAATAGCAGTGAATGATGCAGGGATACCACCAAGATGCAGCTGTGAAGTGGAGAGATCCTGAATATACAGCCTCCACCTACAGTACACCGGTCCTTTTTGATGAAGAAACAACAGATTTTGTGCTGAATTAAGAGAGTGGCAAAACATTTTTAAATGGTGTTGCTACAAAGGTTTAATTGGCTGATGGTTGACATAGTTTAAAATGTAATCCTTTTAGTCAGGATTAGCACCTGCCTGGCAAAGCAGAGGGCATGTGTTGTGTCATATGGACATGGGGAGGGAGGATTCTGTCAAAACAGACAAGAAGTCTTTTTTTGGGGTGGACAATGTTGCGTTTGAGTTTACCCAAACCGTGTAGACTCAGAGTAGGTTTTGTGTGTGTGCGTGTGTGCGTGTGTGTGTGTGTGTGTGTGTGTGTGTGTGTGTGTGTGTGTGTGTTTGATAGATTTACTAAATTTAGATGAGGAATACATGTGGAGTTGATAAGCAGATGATTCTTGCTTTAATGTCTGAGCGGTTTGATCGGATAAACAAAGATCCAAATGGCAGCTGCAACTGGAAATGTGGATTTGAATAACACAAAAAGATTGATATTTAAGTGTTGCAGGTTGTTGCTTGTGTTGTGTCCATGTTGTTGAAGCAGAAACTGTAGAATCTCCTTTTATCCTGTGTTTCTCTACAGCTGGCTGAGTACCGTCAAAGGAAAGCTCACGCTGATTCCCAGAAAAAACAGAAAAAGAAGAAGAAAAAGAAGCCAGAGGAGGATTCACAGGTGGAGGTTGATCCGGATCCCTCTGTGGGAAGAGAGGGTGTCCCAGTCGGAGGAAGAGATGGATCACAGGAAGAAAATAAAGACCCACCCACTACAGAGTTTACTTTTGCAAGGACACTACGGAGTGGCGAGACTGTCAAGCATGACCAGACCTACACCATAGAGGTAAACACATACATACACACACTTCCTTGTGTTTACTGCTGTTTGTTCCTGTTGTCTGGAGCTCTGTGAACCTGCCTCAGCTGTCATGGTAACAAGTGCGTGAACAGGGGAGTGATGCTGAAACGTTCAGCAGGAAATGGTGAATTAAAAAATATTTTGTTTCCCCCGGTCTTTCAGAAATGTGAAATTATGTGTTTAATAGATCGAGATGGATAATTGATCACTCATTCTCATAATTAGAGCAAAACATGCCACACAAAACAAATTAATTGCAGAGATTGTGTGTTATAAAATTTGCTTACAAGGAAGCATTGATGTCAATATTGATGTCAAATCTTTTTGTTTCATAATGACAGAATTCTGAATAAATAATTTCTTGAGAAATATGCAAGCGCTCCCTCAAAGGAAAGCTTTGAACTTTAATTTTAGCAGCCAAATGGTTCATTTTGAGTTTGTTCTAGTTTTGTAAATGTCCTTGGAAAATTATCTGGCCGTACATCTCATCCAGCTCATCAGAAATTATCAACCACAGAGTGTCATAATTGGACAAAGAAGCTCATCACAAATAAATAAATTGATTCATAATAGTGACAGACACCCTTAGGACTGTTTCCTTTTTGTTGTGCTTTTCATCAGTGACACATCACGTCCGCTAAATACTCCCTTACATTCACAAGCAAGATATTTCCCTTGATACATAAACAGATACATAAAACAGATGGAGAGCAAATATTTGATTCTAATACACACAAAATATTATTTGTGGAGTGTAACATTCATGTTTTAAGCAATACAAACCTGCAGTGAATTCTTTTTATTTTTTAATCCATGTTGCTTGAATATTGTCTGGTTTCTAAACTTTGATTCTGGTATGCAAATGCTGATCTGCTAATGAGATTGTTCTGTGGAAAATAGACTAATTTGAAACTGTTTAGAAATATATGCAGAAACATGAGTGTTCTCATATATTTTCCCCAACATTTAAGTCCTCTCAGTCCCTCTTGCTGGCACTGCTCAGCCACTCTTCGCCTGAACCCACTGTACTTTTGATGCGGCACATGCTCACAAAACTACCAGTTGCCATGGAAACAGACAATTGCCTTTAAACAGTCTGAGATGTGTCGGTCTGTATGACCAATTGCTGTGGCCTTGCAACACTTAAGCAGAACTTAAGGTTGATTGAATGTATGAATGTTCGGTTACGTGTCCAGTTTTTCATACTGGGAGTGACCCACATCCTGTCTGTTACAAAAGGCTCCAGCACACGCTGTATCTCTCTGCTGCCTGGATGGAAGCTGCTAACAAACGAATGATCTTAAATGACTGAACCATGCAGCTCGTTACCTGTGAACGTCATTGTTTTGTTTTCATCCTCATAACTATTTTCCAGACGAACCAGTCGGCAACGGCAGCTGCAACAGCAGCCGCACGTTTCCATTCTGAGGACTGTCTCAGGCAACAAAGAATCATGAATTCATTTGTTATGAGGGATGAACGATATTATTGGTTCTGGTACATTACTGGCAGATAATGGGGAATTTTGTACTTTTTAGTCATGTAGTATTCTGATAATGAAACTGCAGACGATGAATGGAACCATTAAGTGGAAATAATGCACCTTAACGCTGGTTGCCACCTGCAATAAAACCATAGGAGAAGTTGCCTGCTGTTCATGATGTCACAATATCGGAGGATAAAGTAAGACCTGTATGGTGGTGCAGCAGTATTGCGCTGCTGCAGAGGTAGTGTATGTTTTATGCATTTCCCCAATATTTTTCCTACTTGCAAAATTAATCAAAATCTTCTCTGTTGCAGCCAGAGAGTGAGGTGTCCACTACTGCTGAAGATTATTCCTCTGAGGTAAGATGACCCTTCCCAAAATATGTAATGTCACTTTTTACGATTCATGTACTCTCCTCTGTTTTAATTAAAGAGGTGTTGACAAGTTCAAGTGCTAATAAACACATTCTTTTGCTGTAACTTCTCAGTATGAAGTAAATGTTGATTGCGCAGTGACGTCACTGTGATAGAATAATAACTTCATCAACGTTCAGATTGGCTCCCTGCAAGAGGAGGTTGATGGTATTGCTGGGTTTGATCTCAGGTCTGAATCAGACAGATGATAAATGTCTTTGTGTGGGGTAGAATGTGTCTTTGGTGGGTAAATCATTACATTTGATGATTATGTTTGATTTGGCTATCTTTCGTTGTCCATCCGCTGGCTGCTCTACACTTCTGACTGCGAGTCATCAAAACAGTGAATGCAACTATTTACAGATCTACTCAACCGACTCCATAAATCAGCATTTCAAAGTGGTTGTACAAGTAAACCAATCTTTATTAATTTGACCTGCAAACAGTTTATTCATCCAACGATGACTTCTGGTCCAGTATGGGCTTTTCGATCTTTACTTCCAATTTTTCATTTTTCACTGACAAAATTGTGAATTAACAGGTAAATGGGTGCCATGAGAGGACAGAGCACCTCATGATGTCTTCAAAGGATTTTATCTGGGTACAGTAATCCAATCAAGAGGCTCTTTGGGCTCCGCTTTTGGCTCTGCTTGGAAACCCTCTTGCTGCCTGACTCGACTGCCTAACATTTTAGTCTTCTGAGAGGTCTCCTGCCACTCACTAGCCAAGCCTTTTTAATACCTTACTCACATTCTTCTTTTTGATTATACGTTAACAAGTTGGTAATGATTTTAAAATTCTCCTTCGGGTGGGGGGAAAAGACATTTAACTTTACAGATGGCCATTTTGAAAGCACAAATGGTTTCTGAGTTTAGAATTGAACAGGGCGTCGTGACATTTTAGAGGCATAAATTGTCTCTGAGGAGAATGTGTGGGTGTGGTGAATGATGACATCAAAGTGCTCAGAGGAGTGGAGACGGGGAGTTACACAAGGAGATGCTCTTTTTTTTGTTTCACTAAGGTGATATTTGAGCAGAGGAGACAGAAACCAAGGTGGCGCTGATCAGTGCAGCCGACTTCCCAAGGGAGCAGGGATTAAGTAACTCTATAAGAATCACAGTGAGATGTCAGGGATCAGTGTAACAAACTAATCGATTGGTCAGTAATTGTTAGAATGTATCAGTGTTGCCATAACTTTCAGTTTAGACATTGCACGAGTTGATGCATTGATCCAAGTGATGATCAACTAACATTGAAAAATGAAAGTGTGCTAACAGCAGGAGTTCTTAATTTTAATGTATTTGCGTGCAGATTTTTTTGCAAAAGCTGGAGATCATTTAAAATGAAATTCCACATAATTTTCCCATTTTTACCACTCATTAATATTTTGTGAATAATACATTCAAATGGGGTGATATTATCCCATCCTCAAGGTCACACATTTTCTTGAATCAGATATTGACCTCGGATGATTCAACAGAAGACTGCGCAAGAAATTTCAAACCTGAATCACAGCAAAAGTGCTCTTTTTTTGTCACTGGCAGGCTCAGAATTAAGAGTTTCAAAAGAACAGATGTACTTTGACAAGTACAAATGCCCCAACCAATGACTTTGCAGTCATTTCATGGTGCCAGTTACAGGATTCTTACACAGTATTGGAGTGATTGCAATATTTTTCTGTCCTGAAAATCAGTTAGATCTGTAAAAGGTGGGAAAATGGGGCCCAGATACTGCAAATTATCCTTAAAATTACTTGAAAGTGAATAACATTCCTGTTTAAGAAAAGTGGAAAAGGAGGGAATTTATTGCAACAACACTATTGTTGTTCACTAGAAAACTGAGTTACAGAATTCCAGATTTCCAGGTAAATGGCAGGAATTCAATGATGATATAGATTCTATGTACTGCCGCTTGTAGAACTAACTCACATTGACACTTCATTGTACATTCAGAATTTTTTTCTGCCACTGTGCATCTCGTCCGACATTTATAAATCTGTTTTCACCTACTAAAAAAAAATAAAAATTTAAGACCAAGACTAGATGACACATAGTAACAAATAGACTCTGCTTTCCTTCGTCTGGCTCGTTGCTTTTATAACTAACTGCTAATGCTGTTGGGTGGTGGCCGAGTTCATTCTTCTTTTACCCCTCAGCGAAACCTGTAAAGGCTATACTAGCTCTTATTATCCTCATCAGGAGGAAGCTG
This sequence comes from Aulostomus chinensis, assembly GCF_037954235.1. Classification (NCBI taxonomy): domain Eukaryota; kingdom Metazoa; phylum Chordata; class Actinopteri; order Syngnathiformes; family Aulostomidae; genus Aulostomus; species Aulostomus chinensis. The sequence continues at coordinate 9,207,161 of NC_141341.1, forward strand.
ATCCTCTACAAGATCTGACAAAGGGAGGCACAACACAGGACATGGAGGATGCTCTGGCTGCCAAGACACAAGCAGTTGAGGAGCTAAGTCGACAGCTTGAGGAAATAAGGGCTGCGTTTGGAACAGAGGGAGTACAACAGGTAAATGTCTGTGTCCTACATCATTACAGCCTCTATACATCAAGGCCATATACCTGCCAAAGCGCAGGAAAAACACCCAGGGTGGATATTACTTTAAATTGTGTGAATACAACAGTTTGCTTTGCTTATTTTCATTTCATTTTGATGTTTGACCCTCCCTGTGTTGATTGGCATGTCCAGTTTTAGACAATAAAATGCCGTTTTCACTCTGTCCTGTTTCTTCATACAAGATAAGTTGGATTTATTCCATTTTTTCCTTTGGTAGCTGCAGGACTTTGAGGCTGCTTTAAAACAGAGAGATGGCATCATCACCCAGCTCACAGCTAACCTTCAGCAGGCTCGAGAAGAGAAAGACGAGATCATGAAAGAATTCCTGGAGCTGACAGAGCAAAGCCAAAAACTACATATTCAGTTCCAGCAGGTGGGACTTGTTCTGATTTACATTTGAAACCTTCCTGTTCTAATGGCCTCAAAATATAGAGAAATGCCTCAACCCCAATTTGTTATTTTCTTCTTCTGTCTGTTATTCAAGTTGTGAATAAATGGCAGTATAATTTATCAGATATATAAGGAATTTTATCTTTTTTTTTCCCCCTTGGGTACAGCTGCAGGCGGGTGAGACGCTGAGGAACACCAGCCACAGCAGCACTGCAGCTGATCTTCTTCAGGCCCGGCAGCAGCTCGTGCAGTACCAACAGCAGCTGGAGGAAATGAATGCAGAGGTCCGAAAGAACCAGGAGAGGAGCAGTGAGCAGCTGGAGCACATCAACCAGCTCCAACACAAGCTCCACGAGATTGAGAAGGTGAGATGTTACCAAATATGATCATGCTCAGTGGCCACAGAAATAAATCAACATCTGACATTAAATGGTGATAAATACCATATATTGTCAGAATTTGTAACACTTTTCTGTCTTTGCAGTCAGGGAGAAGATCAGATGACTCGTTAACACAAAGGATAAGTGAGAAGGACCTGCTTATTGCTGAACAAGAGAAAGTAATTCTGAGTCAGAAGAAGTCCCTGACAGAATTGAGAACTACAGAGCAGTCTTATGCACAAACGCTGAAAGAAAAAACTCAGTTAATTTCAGAGCAAACAGCAATAATCACAGAGCACGAGCGGTCATTGACCCTGTTTAGAGAGGAACTATCTAATGTGGGAAGGACTACAAATGATAATATTATGCAAAAGTCAAATGAGAAAGACCTGATTCTCGCTGAGCAAGAGAGACTCATTTCAGAACGCGACTGCTCTCTCGCTCAGTTCAAGAATGAGCTGGAGTCCTCTGAAAAATGCCTGCATGACCTCCAACAGCGAGTGACTGCAAAAGAATTGGAGCTTGAAAGATGCCTGGAGGACTTGGAAAGCACTAAGAGTGATTTAGAAAGCTGTAAAAGTGAAATGGAAAGTTGTAAATTAGAATTAGAGAAAGAGCAAACAGAGTTAGAAAGCTGTAAAGGTGAACTTGCGACCTCAAAACAGAAGGAACGAATGTCATCTAATGAAATTATGCAGCTCATGGGCACTGTAGAGGACCTGCAGAAACGCTGTTACCGGGGCAGCCTGTCTGAGAGTGACACCATCCAAAAAATGCAGGAAGACACCAAGAGGAAGCTTGATTTTCTCAGGGCAGAGCTGGATGAGATGTACGGCCAGCAAATTGTCCAGATGAAGCAGGAGCTTAATTTGCAACATGCAGCAAGAGTGGAGCAAATGACGGCGCAGCATCACACGGAGATAGAGCTTCTAAAAGCGCAAAGTTCCACTATCAGCCGCACAGAGGTGGAAACTCTTGGTGCTAAAATTACAGAGCTCCAAGTAACATTAGAACAATCCCAAGCAACGCACAATAAAACCAAACATGAGCTAACACAAGTCACGCAAGAAAAGCTCAACCTGCAGGCTACGGTTGAGAGTCTTCATCAAGACCTGCGTTCTGCTAAAGAAAAAGTGGAGCTGGTATCCCACAATCTTAAATCTCAGGAAAGTCAACAAGTTGAATTGCAGCACCTTCAGGAGGTCATTGGCGGTCTGAAGGGTCAGCTGGCTGCTGCTCAGGAAGCTGCCCAAGAGGCAGAGACCATGCACGAATCAGAAGTTACGAATTACAAGATCAAGTTGGAGATGCTGGAAAGGGAAAAGGACGCTGTGTTGGACCGTATGGCCGAATCACAGGAGGCAGAGCTAGAACGACTGAGAACTCAGCTTCTGTTCAGCCATGAGGAAGAGCTTACTCATCTCAGAGAGGAACTGCAGAGGGAGGGTTTTCTAAACACAGAAAACCTTCTTAATGAAGCTGCTATTAAACATCAAAAAACTTTAGATGAGCTGCGCATTATGTACGAGGAAGAATTGCATTTGTTACAAAGAGAGAAGGAAAGTTTTGCCACAGAACGAGATGAGCTTTTGCACCAAATCCTTGGCCTTAAAGACGATCTAAAGCTAGCTATGCAGAGCTCAAAAGCTGATGAGCTTGTCCAGCAGCTCCAGGAGCTTCAGGTGGAGCTTGAGGAACTGAGGAAGGCGGGAGAAGAACAACCTAGAATAGAGAACGAAATGCAGTTATTACTAAAAAAGACAGAGATGCTTGAAAACCAGACAAGAGAGAAAGAACAATATTGGGAGAAGAAATGGAAAGAAGTGAACCTGGAAAAGGAGACACTGATGCAACATAAGAACAATTTGAAAGAAGAGTTAGAGTTCAAAATCATAAAAATTGAGACACTCACAACAGAGAAGAATCAGATACAGCAAAACGTAATGGAGCTTGGGGAAGAAATTGAAAAGCAGAGGACTACTTTCTCTTTTGCTGAAAAGAATTTCGAAGTAAATTATCAAGAGCTTAAGGAAGAATACACATGTCTCATTGAGGCAAAGACACGACTAGAAGAGAGGTCGCTGAAGGAGACGCTTGAATTTGAGGCAAAAATTGCTGGTCTTCAGTCACAGATTCAGGAGCTGGAGGAAAGCAGTGGACATATCAGAATGGAGTCCAGGAGTACAGATGATAAAGCTGTGATAGAAAAAGAGACTACTGAGCTAATGGAGAAGCTTAATGTTACTGTGCGTGAGAAAGAGAGCCTGAGTGTGAGACTTTCTGAAGTTACAGAGCAACTGGTGTTTACAGAGAGCAAAGTGGGACAGCTGGAAGAAGAGCTTCAGAAAGTGAGACAAGAAAAGGCAAAGTTCATTGCCGAACAAGACAGTCGAGGAAACCAACTGCAAACGAAGCAAGAGATGAGGAGAGAGCAGGATGCTCAGAGGAAGGCTGAGCTCCAGCAAGAAGATCAAGCTCTTTGTTCTATTGAGGATCATCACGTTCAGATTCAATCACTGCACGGGGAGATAGAGGCTCTTCAGTCCCTCTTAAATGCTGCTGAAGCTGAGAGAGACAGCATCCAGCAGACGCTGGAGCTTCAGAGACTTTCACACACTCCGTCTCCAGCAGCCGTCCAGTCCTCAGGGGAGGGACCTGTTGAAGGACGATCCTCTCCGCAAAAGTCCACAGCCTCAGGGTCAAACAGGCGCAAAAGACGGCAGAAGTCGAAGCAGGAGCGCAAACTGGGCACTGCTCTCTCAGACAGCAGAGAGAAAAGACAGGGGGAGGAGGAAGAGGAGGTAGTGCTGGAGGAAGAGAGAGCTACAAGTGCCGCAGAGCAGGAGATGCAGTCTCGGATGGAGAGGGCTGGTCAGGAGGACTCTACTGATGGCTACCTGGGAGACGAAGGGAGAGCGTACACCATCAAACAGGTAGGCGCTCACAAGGATCTGCTGCAGCTCTCACTGATAATGAAACAGCTGCCTTTTCTCTGCCTTTCCAAGTCTGATTACATTACATGGATGATGTGAGTGATGAAAGAGCTTTTTCAAAACTGTCTTAAGAAAGCATATATTGTCTCAAATAATCCTGTGATATTGGATATTAGCTTAATCAAATATGCATGAACAACATTCATAGCCAGATGACATTTCTCTCTATTAGCTAACAAGCATGACTGCAAATTGTCTCGAGCATCTGCAGGCTTGTTCTCTGTGGTGGCACAGAGTAGCAGAGTCAGACTGTTTTGTTAAAATATAGCTGTATGTTTTTATGCCCGTGCTGCAGACCATTCGGCATGATCAAGTGGGTTATTATAGGAAGAATAATGCAATAGAACCTTCCTGCACAGTACAGCCTGCACTTAACGGTGAAGTGTCAAGACCCCATCAATGTTCCGCTCATTTCTACATGTATTAACGCTTATAAACATTATTTAAAATTAGTTTGATGCTGCTCACCCCGAGGTTGAATTTGATGTTGGTTTTGAAAGGGGCTGAAAAACAGCCACCCAGAAATCTTATAGTTTTTAATCCTGTGCAGAAATGTGTACATTCTAGTTTCTCTTCATTCTGCAGGGAGTGAAGGGTTTGAGGTGAGAAGCCATTTTACCCCGGTCACTTCTGTGTCTGTGCCTCATCAAACTGTGTCTCAATTACACAAGGCAAAAGATAGTGTCTGTCTGCCATGTCATATCTGTGTTTCATGTTGTTTTTGCGCTTCTCGGGTATTTACAACCAGATGTAGTCCAGAATCACATTTTTAATATTGATTTATCTTGCCAAAAACTGCCTGAAAGTGTTTTAAAGTTGTTTGAAATGTGACTGTGATGTTCAAATTAATCCATAAATCAATGGCATGGTTGTTTAGTTTTCAGTCTGTACATTTTGTACACTGAACTTAAGAAAACAGCATTTTCTTGAACAAGATTCTGTAAACAAACACACAGCAATCAACTTCTAACAAAGATGATACAAAAGCTCAATATTGATGTTCAGAGTCCTTTCACTGTGAATTGTAGTGAATTTTTTAAGATGTCGATTTCACTATGCAGTGACTCGCTGTTCCCTCTCAGGAATTGATGCTACATCTTGTCTTTCATTTAAACTGGGTTAATATTTTTGACAAATATGAAAAAAGTACATTATTCTTCAGCTTGTTCGTCAGGTGAACAGACACCAGACAGGTGGCTGCACAGAAGCTGTCGTGTGTCAGGAAGCTATAGAAGAGATTAGTGAGCGTGTACTGTAAATGTCTCTAAAGCTTACATTCTGCTGTTTGCTTTTCAGTCGTTGCTTTGAAACAGTTTTAAGGTCGATAAAAAGGTCTTTTGTACAAATGAAATAGAAAAGATAGAAAAGGATGGAAGTAGATACATTTTTGTTGGCGTGTCTGTTTGTTGCACCGACACATCATATCTCAGCCGCCATCTGCATGTGAAGCAGCAACATCTGGTTGGTTTCAGATTTGAAAGGACTCTCCAGTTCATTGTCAGACATAGTGGATAGCAGGACTGTCTTGACAAAGCCTTTTTAAATACAGCCTATTGAGTGCACTTTAAAAAACATCAAAGGTAGCAGAATCACAATCCCATAAATGTGTCGCCTTAACAAATTAGTGCTAATGCATAATGGAAAAGTGAGAGAAGAGAGAGAAGAGAGGCAGGCCTTTTGTTTTCTGTCACAGAAGTGATAATAGAGGACCTCCTTAACACGAATGTCTTGTGCCACTGTCCTGTTGTAGGTATAGGACTAGGAATATATTATTTGTAATTCAACCCCTCTGATTAGCAAGGAGATGCTTAAAAATTCTATTTATCATTTATAATTATTGTGTGTTATAACTTTGTACACATTTTTGTCTTTTATTTTTTTGATCATTCATTGTTGTACTGTTTTTTTGGTTTTTTTTTTAGGGCAAATGTGAGATCAGATATATAGATGAAAATTCATGTGGACTATTCCAGCTATATTGATGAGATGTTGACTTTTTCCTGTGGTCAGGATGAGTGCAGGCTGCAGTTGGAGGCGCAGCGCATCAGTCTGACTCAGATCCACGCCGCCCAGCTGGAGCTGCTACAGGAAGAGACGGACACCCGCACCCGCTCTCTGGAGCTGAGGCTGCAGAATGTGAAAGATCATGGTGTGCGGGGTGAGCTGATGTGTAGCTGCTTGCTCTTGTGATGCGATGCTTTTGATTTATCATTCATGACGGATCAAATCAGGACAGGATTCTACTCAGCTGTCTGTATGTTGGTTCTGTGTTATGAGATGTTATGAATCATTTCAGTCTTTTGTTCACAGATGAGCCAAAAATCTCCAGATACCACAACATGTTACAAGCTGTGACAGAAGAATGTAGTGAGATCATCCAGGTGATTATTGGAGGCAAACCGTTGTAGCGTGTGAAGTTGTGTAACATCACCACAGATTGTAACCTTAGTTCTGGTCTATCTTCAGTCTTTTAGAAAGATGTTTGGTAAAGAGTTTTTGGAGAGCGATGATGTGGAGGCACAGTCGCTCCCTCCCACCATGGAAAGACCGGAAACTAGTGAAACCACCTCCACTGTACTGGCAGCCAGAGGTAATATTCTCTCAAAGATATAACAGTATAAAATCTGCATTTCAGATGATGCAACACATATTTCTGGTGAAGGTAGCACTGTGCACTGTGTGTATATCTATGTAGCCCCATATTTAATCATTCCAAAAAAATAAAAAACTCCCTTTCACAAGCTTCTGCTTCATTAAAATGTTTCCTGTAATTGTATTTGCTTCACTTATCCTAGAGCTCTACAGAGATCTTCGGGAGGTGAAGGAGAAGATTGAGCAGGAACATGAGCGACTGTCACATCTCCAGGCTCTGTTGAGAGTGGATGGCAACAAGGTCAGGAGAGAGAGTGTAGAATTTAGTGATGCGTGATTCGGGAGATGTTAAGAGATCCAGCTGACCCATGAAAATATGCAGTCACTGAGTCCAACCCACAAACAGCGAACTTGTACCTTTTATCATTGAGTGACAAGGAGTGACAGACAGGTAAAGACAACTGAACTGCAGCAAAGTGAGCTGTGAATGAATGATAATGTTGTTTTAGGCAGATAGCAAAGTCTATAATGTGCCATTGGACACAATAACCCACCTGTATCTCTCCCACAGCTAACTTTTTTGTTGCACCTTCTATGTAATGTCAGCCTCTTCTTTCTAACCAAAAAAAGAAATTTGGCTTCTAATCCACACAGAAGCTACAAATACCACATAGCCAATTATCACTGTGTAACACATGAATTCACCAAAACCACAATCGCAAATCAATGATGACGCTGCCGATAAGCTAATAGACCAGGCTGTAATTATCAGTGACAGAGCGTGGATGGGAAGGTGGAAGGTGGACCAGCCTAACCAATTGCACATGGTTGAGAAATCCTTTAACCTAAAGCCTATTGCATGCAAAGTTTCTGTAAGTTATTTATAACGCTACTTTGTCACTTTTTGACCTGAACTAGTCCCTCTGCGACCCGTGCATCACTGATAAACTCTGAGAAACAAAAAGGATTACAGTGCTAACAGAAACATGTCTCCTAGATGGTGGAACTGCAGATGGCTTTTGATGAACTGAAGTGCAGCAGCGAGAAGGAAATCTCTGAGCTGCGTGTGCAGGTTGCCAGCTTAAGCCAATCAGCAAGCAAAGGTAAAGAGTCAAACTTGGCTTCCCTTTGCTAAGCAAGACATAAAAGATTAAAGCTGACTGATGACTGTCAAGCCACATCTATAGAATTAATGGTTTGTCTAAAAAGATGCACTGCTTTCCCTTTTTAAACCTCGAAATAAAGAAAACAAACTTTTCTTCCACTCCTCCTTCTTGTGGCCATTTGCTACTGTGCAGATCCTGTTTTTCATTGAATTTTCATCTAATTTATTCATATCTTAAATGCTCTCCAGCAGAACATATTGAATTTGTCATTTTACCTCTTTGCTGGTCAGATCCGGTGGAGCAGACTGGTACACTGTCTACCTCCCTTTCTTTGGAGTTACAAAGGCTAAAGGCCCAGACTCAGGAGAAGCAGCTCCATCTGGAGGAGAGTCACAGACAAGAGATGGAGCATCTCCGAGCTCACTACCAGCAGCAGGCCACCGAGACAGAGGAGCGATATGCTACCGAACTCTTCGTGCTGCAGCAGCGACTGCAGGAGGTCACAGACTACAGGTGAAAACACAGGACACCAAATTTTAATATTTACACTTATGAAAAATGTTTTCAGATGTAGGTGGATGTATTTTTGCATCAAGCTCCTCTTCCCAGATGATTAAACGCTACATTTTCAAAGTTTAAATGTAGAGCACCTACAGTAAATGAAGACTGTGTTTGGTCTCCCAATTGAGTTTCAATAATAATTTAGTGGCTATCTTACGCCCGAAATTCAAACATTTAAGCACTGATGAATGTACTCCACAATTGCTCAATTTCGAAAGTAGTTAGAAGTGACAAAAATAGCTCGTCCAGCGTATCAATTGCTTGGATCTTGTCAATTAAAACAAATAATGGATGAATTATCTACAGACCATCATTAATGGCTTCATGCATCCTGCTCTTAGTAAAGTGGCAGATATGGGCTCTTAAGACAGCTCCTCTGCAGATCACGTGAAAGGTACCTGACCCAGTTCATTTGACAGCAAAGCCTTGACTGATGAAATATTCACCAGGTTGCTTAAAGCATTATTGATGCCTTTTGTTAGCCCACTAACCTACAATATTAAAGGCATTCCAGATGGCTCCCTGAGTGTGGTGATGGCTGGGAAACCAGCAGAATGAGACCGTGTGAACAATAGAACGTTCCGAATGTTGAGATGAAGGTTTCAGGTCCACAATGAGAATATAGTATAATATGTTAATACTACTGTTAAACTTGAGATACTGCAGTCCTCCAGGGCTCTCAAACAGCAAAAATATCCACCAGGATACATCAGCCTGGTCAAAATTACGTAATCCTGCTGACGGACAACATTGTGCATACTTTTTACTAGTGACCCAAATGTGCTGGTCAGTGGTGAGACATTGAACCACTGAATTGTGAAATGAAACCAGATAACCAAAGTTTGATGTGTACTTTTAAGTCAGGAGTTGTCATTTTCTTCACACCAAGTATTACCTTTCAGTTTCAATATAATACAACATTGTTACGGTATCATATCCGTATATTATAAGAATTTTGTATGTTACCCATTTAAATCACACTATGTAAATTAACCAGGATCGTTGCTCTTCATTAGTGACAGAACTATGTGTAATTGTAGTTGTATTCTTAAAACAGCACATTTTTAATTCATGTTTTGATTAGAAAGTATGCGTGATAATGTCCCTCATATTAGAGCTCAGTATATTGTTGGAGGCAAACTGGAGCACATTTATGGTTAATTTTGTCAGAAATAATAAGCTGCCTTATGGGCACTTTTTAAACCCTTAACATTCAATTTGAGTTGTGAAATGGTTATAATACATTTTTTGCCCACACATGAGAGTTAATATTGGTTTGTAGTTCATAACTTTAAAAAAAAAAAAAAATCTTTTTTTGTTTTTGTTTTTTTTTGTTGTGACCAGAGTTCCAGAGTCCAGCTCAGAGAGCAAAATGGAGCCCAGAGAGGAACTAAAGGTTTGGTTGCTACGTTTTGCACTCATCTAAATCTTCCATGTCACATCATTACATCTTACTATGAGCTGAAACGTGTACACGCATTAAGACGGTGTGACAGTGCTGGTGGATGGGAGGGAGGCAGTAGTAGCCTTGAGGCTCTATGTGCCCTAAATCCCCTCCTTTGCTCCAGAAGCAGTAGTCTGAACTGTCCTATATCGAACGATTAAAAGGGTTGGAAGTTATGTAATCCAACTATATTGCGTGTTACTCTTTAACTGAACGGACGTACTCTCGTCTTGGCGGCTGCATGAAAGGAGGATTCTGTCTTGCGTGAATGAACTGCTCTCCGTTTGCGCCGTCCCTCACTCAAGTCACTCCAGCGTTCATTCTTTCTTAGTTTGTAACTCTCGCTCACCCAAACCTCAAAACTCCCACAGCTCGGGTTTGCTCGTGGCTCTTACATCCTCATGCAGGGATCAGCGAGGAGATTGGCAGAAGAACGGGAGGACCAAGAGGGGAAATAAAGTAAAAAAAAAAAAATGGGGATGATACACTTTAATATGTTTTGCGTTTGGATTGGAAATGTTGAGCAGCTGATCGACGGTGGGATAGACAAGTCAGGGATTCATCACAAGATAGAGGGGTAGTGTGTTCGGAGAAAATGTAGCTGTAAAGTAATTTCAAGACATCGCTTTATCGACCCGGAGGGGTGTCTGGAACAGAATGTGTACTTATTAGTGGTCAAAGGCAGGGTTTTTTCCTCAAGTATAATGGACCTGTTTATTTCAGAAATATCTTTCTAATTTTGATTTACTAACAAACTACTGTTGCTATGCTTCACATTACTTTTCAAATCCTAGCTAGTAGCTTCTGTGCCGAACTGTCTAATCTGTGCTCTTCTCTCTGAGCAGGACTTCGGTGAGGAGGAATTATCAGAGGGAGGTGTGGGGCTGCGGTGGCCTTCGAGGTCTGCTGGCTTGACAGCGCAGCTGCAAGCGCTGAGGAAAGCACTCTACCACAAGTATGTCCAAGAAGTAGCTGCTCTCAAGGAACAGCACAGAAGCGAGTTGAGGAGACTGAGAGAAGAAAGCGAGCAGGAGAGGAGAGGAGATAAAGCGCATAACCTCAACGGTATCGACGGAGCTGGAAGCTCCTTTGAAGGCTCCAGCATTTCCAGGCAGGTTTACCTGGAAGAGAAGAGACACTGGCAGAAAGTGGAGGAGGAAGTCGCTAAGGTGGATGATCTTTTATTTTCTATGTTTATACAGCTCTTGTGTCTAGTTTAAAAGTTAGATAGATGAACTTATCCATCTCTGTAAACACAAAAAACACAAGGAGATCCACAAACTTATTCCCTAAGTTTACTACAAAATTGCTCATAACATTGGATGAGCACTCTTACATCCCGTGAAGCATTTTATATTTGAATTAATATTTTCTGACAGGCCATAGTTCAGATGTCAGTGGAGTTTGCACAACAGACAGAACTGGCTCGACTCAACAAGCGTGCCTGCCAGACAAGTGCCTCCATGCAGACCTTGTCAGATGAGGAGGATGTGGATGAGAGGGAGAGTGAGGAGCAGACCCCCAGAGCTTCTCCCACATCGAGTGCCTGGCTGGAGGTGGTGGAGGAGAGGGAGCAACTGAAAAGGGAGCTGGAGGAGAAGAAGGTAGAGATCCAAAAATTAAAGGAGGAGCTGCAAAAATCAGGACCCGAGCAGGTTGGTGTTGCTAGCTGAGCTGTCGTGTTGTGCTCTGTCCGTTATTGCTGGGTCATTAGTTCTCATATGTCGCAATGCAGTTGTTGCATTGATTCGATTAAAAGTGTAATACTGTAATGTTCTAAATGCTTGAACCAAAATGAGTTTTTACCTCCAATATGCTTCAGAAACTGGTTTGTGTCACTGTTATTTAGCCTATGAAATTAAAATCCAACTGAAACTTTATCTGGTTTTTACGTTAAAAAAATCTTTACATGTGACACTGATTCAAAAGTATCATAGAAGCAAAGCATAAAGCAAGATCCACAGCTCTCTTGAAACACACATTCCTCAGCGTGCTTTTATTTTCACACTTTGAGTAATTTGACTGGAGCTTATCACCAACTCTTATAACATGGAGTGCAAAAAAAAAAGTGTCTCTCACAGAGGTTTTAATTTGTGTATTTTTATTGATTGGCGTCTCTGAAATAGGTCTGTTTGTTTGATTTGTCGTCCGTCTACTTTTCAAGCTCTGCTTTCTTCATTTGGATGTTTTTTCAAGCTCTCCTCGAGCCTTGAGGAGCTAATCCCTGGGACTGCCAGGCTTTCACGAACCATTTCTTGCATGATTAGGTTTTAACTGTGTCATAGCAGCGGCTGTCAGGTTCAGTGTTCTTTGTGAGATGAATTGCTCCAACACACTTTTAGGTGGTCCTACGGTAATGATGATGTAGTTTAAAAAAAAAAAAAAAAAACGGCCTTAGCTTCAGATCAGGTGTGAAGAAATGTCTTTGTTTACAACTTGATGATGTAGTTGATAAAAAAAAAGAAAAAAATCCAGACATGTAGCTTTAGTTTTTAAAGTTTACTAGATCTGAAAGATTTGGATCAATCCAAGTTCCAAAGTTAAAACTCAAACAAATGAGTTTTGGTGTCTCCAATTTACATTAAATTTGTTTTAATAATCAGCAGATTTCATATGAGTACTCTGTGTATTTTTATACAGTTAAATGCTTTTCATATTCCTATGATGAAGCCATAAATAAATATGTATTTATATATTGCTCTTTGGAACCATGTCAGTAGACTCAGGCATTGTATCAATTCATTGTTGGTCATTATTATATCACAGATATAGATTCAAATAAGAGATTACTAAAAACGCTTAAAGGTCTAAGGCAGGCTTGTGTTTGTTATTATTCTGCTCCGCTGCACAAACAGTTCTGTATGTTTTCTGTCCCTCAAGGGAACTATGAAGCAGTATTTCTCGCATCATCAGCTCTCATCAGCCTGGTGTTGGTATTGCACAGTAAAGCAGACTTTCTGCTGTTTCCCCAGGAGGTGGAGCTATAGCCCCTCTGGTTCTCTGTGCCTCAGGTGCACCTGTTGCCATAGCAGCACAAAGATAGTAGTGTTTCTCTCAGCTCCGAGGGAGTTTGAAGTGTGTCTCTGTTTTGTGTGTGTGTCTGTGCACTGGTGTAAGGGCAGCTTGTGTTTGCGCGCCTTGCTGTGGCTGATTTGAATTCTTTTTCACTGAACAGTCACACACACACACCACTGTCGTCTGCTGCTGTTCATTTATCCAACTGAAACTTGACAATGACAGGACTGCTGTCTGTGTTCTCATTACTGCCTGTCCAGGCCTTAAAGAAGAAGGAAGGCAGTCAGGATAAAGTTGAGGAAGAGCAAGACTCAGGAAGGCCAAGGATAAAGAAGACTGGTAAATGCAGACTGTCATCAAAGGACGATGGCGAGCCCTTTGAGGAGGACAATGAAAGGTAGTGACAGAAACCTCATTCTCACGGTCCATCCCATTATGTCATACTGTCAGTTTAACACATCGCTGTTGTGGTCCGTGCGTAACGAAAAATTCTTAATCCATAAGAACTGAGTTAGTTTGTGGTAGTTCTGAACATCATTTAGAAGAAGCTTGATGTTAATTTGCAGTTTAAACCAAACTAGACTCAATTTTCAGGGGTTGATATGTATCATTGTCAAAGGCTGAAAATGTAAGAAATTCTTATTTGTTAATCTCTGAATCCCAAACAGGTTCTGGGTGTTGTTTTTTTCTCCTTTTACAGTTGTACTTATAGTTGGTTCATGTTTTGTACTGCAGTTTAAAGGCCTGCACCTCAGTGAAAACAAAACAAATACAGCTGAAAGTTTGGAGAGCTCAACAGTTGTAGTGGTTATGATGCTGTAAACCATTAAAGATAATAGAATTTCTTTGATCATTCTTTTAAAAAAAAAAACAACAACAACAAAGTATAAAATCAATGTACATTTTTTTTCCATTCCACACATTGTTACCAGTTCTGGAAAAATACTCTAAGAGCTGTGTGCTTTCAATCATATACAGGTTCCACTTAATTTTCACGGAATTTTCATCTGAGTTATCTACGTTGGTTAATCATGGCTTCCAAGTGGCACTAACAAGGGGAGAGTTCTTAAGATTTTTTTTTAACAGGTTGCCATTAGTGCCAGATTTTGAGCAACACACAAGTAATGTAATTTGATGAAATTTCAAATGTTTTAAGCTTAGATTTTGTTGTTTTTCTTGAGGTATGTGGTTGTTGCACATGATTTCTTAGTGCAGAGGGTCAATGTCTGTGTTAATTTTGAATATTCTGTTGCTTTCCAGAAACCTCTTGCAAAGGGCCAACGAGAAGCTCAGTCAGGCTCTGGCAGATGTTCTGAAGACTACGGCAGCAGCGGAGGAAACCATGGGTCTCCACATGAAGAGTCTCCGTGAAGCTTCCAGTGGAGGGCAGCAGGCCACACCTCCAGACTCACTTGCTACAGGCAAGTACATGTCTGTCTGTCTCAATCGGGCAACAGATTCAAAACTCATTCACCTAAAACGTCTTGAGCATTTTTCTGTTGTGAGCTGTAGATTCAAGCTCCTGTAAAAGTCTTTGATAAGAACAGGAAACAGACTCCCAAAATATCCAGGAGTAATTGTATGTCACATAGAAAATAATGCAGCTCACAAACTTGACAAACCTTGCTGGGCAATTGACGTAACTGCGTATGATGTGAGATAAACCTCCCCTGTTTCAAGTCTTCAATCTGTTTTTGAGATTTGAACTTCAGATATTTCACGAGTCCATGGATCACATTTCATTCATGCCACAGCAAGATTGTTGTTAGCAACTAAACTAACCTCCTCCGTGCTCGGACAGCAAATCTGTGTCCCTGTCACCAAAGTTTGTTGTTAAGTTTCAACACTGGAGATACGCACACAGTTGTAACCAAAGCTACCATTGAAATCAAATTCCATCCCCTCACACAAAAATAATCATGTTGACATTTAGTCCTCTAATTCTAATGTGTAGTAGTAGGTTATTATATCTGCATGTTTTGCCTATGTGAACGCTGATGAGGAAAAAAAAATTCAAATTTTAACAAACTGATCCATTATAATTTGGTGAATTGAATCACACAAACTATAGCTGCTTATGTAAATTATGGTTTATATGCTTATGAGTTGGGCTTCAGACTCTTAATTTTTCTCCTTTTTTTAAAAAAAAAAAGTGTAAATACAGGAAATTCATGTTAGGAAATTCAGTGATGCCCCAGCTTCATTCTGGCTCAGACGGTTACATCCAAAACTGCTTTTCCAACAGTGCTGCTGTGGATTCAGTGCAGAATCTCCCCTCTAAACTGGTTTGTCACACATTGTCTTACAGTTGAATCTGTAATGATTTGAGGAAACAACATCTATTACATAAATCTGTCCTGCACCTTCTTTTGCTATTTTCTCTCGAGTATATGAACACGAGTTTACACGTTAAATAATGAAAGCTAATTTTGTCATGTGAGGTTGCTTTAGGGCATAGGACAGTGTAATTATCTGATGATGTATGCACCTTGTATCATGATCATGGTTTTGGCACTGCTTTGATCCCTGTTCTGCTGTGAATACAAACCACATGGTGATAATTCTTCTTTATTTGACGTGATTGAAAAGGCCTCTAAGTTTACCCATCTGAAGTTACTACATTTCAGACTAGGAACATCTGAGTGAACATAAAACAAACATCAGGTTTATGGTTGTCGTATATTTCTACTCTTCATGTGGTCACAACAGGTTACTCCGCTGAAAGCTGTCACGTCAGTGAGACCGGCACCGACGATGCGAGTGTGTGGTCCAAGGAGATGGACACAGATGAGGGCCTGGAGGTATCCCAGCAACTGATGGACATCCTGCTTCAGGGGGCAGGCACACAGCTGGAGAACGAGGAGTGTCTGATGGGCATCAGCAGTAGACTCCAGACGGCTTTGGAGAAGATGCTGATGGCTATCACAGACAGCAGCATCCAGGTACATACCAAACACTGCTGGAGTCTGAACACATACAACCCTTTCTGGTGGCTAAGAGGCCCTATTAACCTGATATATGCGTACAAAACTAGTTTATGGATCAAACATTCGCCTATGCGTCATTGCTGAATGGCTGTAAACTGCAACTGGAATGGCTAGTGGAGGAAAACAACCCTGAAGAAGTTTTAAGTTTTAATTTAATATATGCTAAACTGCTCAACTGATCAGAGATAAAACTGAGGATTTAGGATAATTTAATCAGGGGATGAGTCAGCAAGACCACATTTCATTTTGTAGTCAAAAACTTTGAAGACTCAATACACAGCCCAAGTTTAGTCCTTTCAAACAGTGAAACAAAGCGGATTGAGGTTTCAAAGATGTTCTGCATGACCAATCCTGTTTGTCATCGCCAAAAAGAAACCAATAAACAGAAAGATCTAGCGACACATTGAGATGCTGTCAAAACATTTAAATAGCTACACTCAACACTGTTAACCCCCTCTGTGGGCTTCTGTTGCTATAATGGAGATGAGACTGCAGAATGTGGCCGGCAACAAAGTTGGTCTGTCTAGAATTTCCTCACAAAAGAGCTGCCTCATTCCCAGCGGTTGCCTATAGATACGAGCCGTATTTACATGCAGCTTTTGTCTCCCAGCCAGCCTATCGTAGCCTAGTTGGATAGAAGTCCGCCTCCCCGTAGGCAGTCCATGTGCTGTGTCAGAGGAGTGAGTCTAACTAGGCCATTGAGTGTGTTACCGTGACCGAGTGCACAGCTCTTCCTCCCGTTGGCTGAAATTCATGTGTTATTCACGCTGAGATGGATTTTATCTTGTCGTTCTAAAAATAGCATAAGAGAAATTTCAAGCCAAGCGTCAGAGTTGTTCTAGTGTGCTGGTTGGATATTGAATCTGTTCATTTTTTTAAGCTAAATTCACCACATTTAGGAAATAACATCTATTCTTGAACAGTTGATAATCTAACCTATTGACTTTGTCAGTCATCATGACAATTGCTACATACCCTTAACTCCGCTCCACTTAAATAAGTTACTGTATATATATTTATACCAACAAAAATGCTGGAGTATTGATAATTCCAGCTAGAAAAAAATATATAAAAATGTGCAGATTTTCATATTTTTGGAAAACAAAAAAATAAAGTATCATGTCAATGACAAACTGAGATGTTCATTTTAAAGCACCTCCCAAATAATTCATAAATTAATCAAATAGTAATGGAAATCATCGGTCACTGCAGAACCACGACAGTTTGATGAGCATGTTACATCAATACAATGTACATCAAGTACACACAGTTATCAGCACAATAAACATGAAATCAACAAACCCTCTAATGGTTTGCTCCCTGCTGCTATTGATCGAGTATCAGTCAGCCGTGCTGGTTCATCATGTCCCCTGTGAAGCAGCGCTGTGAGCGGTGATTGATGGAACAAACCAGTCAGGAATGTTAATCACTTTCTTAAACTCCTGCTGTAAATTATTTGCTCCGGGGGAATGTGTTCGTTCACTCGCTTCCTATTATCTGCAGGTGATTTGCCACAGTGAGACGTGGAAGTCATGTGTAGGATGACGCAGTGGGTGGGACAAAGAGGCAGCTTGTCAGAATGCTTTAATTGTTTTGGGGTTTTATATTCTAGAGGCTATGTAAGGAGGTAATCCGGTTTGACAACTTTTTCGTGGGAAGGGTGTGTGTTGTCTGTGGAGTATTTGTGTGGATGGCAGTCAGAGAGGGAGTGTGTTTGAGCTGGTTGCAAATCTACCTGGCTGTAAGGGTTGAAGCCACACCTCCCACCCTCCCTCCTACTTTTCCAGAACAGTTTCCCTCTGTGTCGATCAATGTAGGAAGTTAAATGAATCCTCTTCTCTTGAGTGGTGAGAATGGTCCTGGATTTTATTTTATTTTTTCTAAAGCAAGGGGGTGGACTAATTGTATGACTAGCATGCCGGAGGTAAGTAGACCTCGTCTGACAGGAGAGAGATCCAGTCACAGTGAGCGATGATGGTATGAGCAAGAGGAGCATGCGTGGAGACGGAGTGACGGTGATCCTAGGAGGAAATTAAAAGAGAAGCGTGAGCAACTTTAGATCTGACCGCTGTCATTTCACCCTCTGCTGGCTGTCGCTTGGACTAAACAATTAAAAAGGAGGCCCTGGGAGGCTTCCCTGGAGGTTGTTGTTGCTACGGCGATATAGTATTGTTAATGAATCTCCAGAGAGTGGGGGAGAGAGAGAGAGAGAGAGAGAGAGAGAGAGAGAGCAAGCCGGAGCAGATGCAGGGATGTGAACCATACCGAGAGGCATGATATGGTTACGGAGAGAGCGTTGGAGATCTTTAAAGAGGACACTGCGAGGAGAAATGCCTGCTTTTGGCTTGATAAACCTCCTACACTCATGCTCAGGAATGCCCTGTGAGCAGATGAATATAAATATGACTTCCCCCTGCTGCCAAGGATGACACGCTTTGGTAGGACTTTTCCTCTTTTCTGCCATAAACATTCTCACCATTGCTGGATCATGTTCTTTCTGTTCACCTGAAGCTTGTTCTACCTCAACCAGCCAGCATATGATTGAGATGACGTGAATGTTGCAGTGTCCAAATGTTGTTTACTCCTCTTGCGTGCGAGGTAAACGCATAGAGACTGTTGCCTGGAGCGATTCACAACGTTGATCTCTTCATTCCCCAGTGGACTTATTTCCTCTTTGCGGTTGCATGGCAAGCTCAAATTAGCCTGACACATCGTGGCAAACTTTTTTTGATGAGTCCAGAAAATAAGCTTCAACACAACAAAACACAGTTGGAAAAATCTACCCCCTCGTTGTCATCCATCAATCCTTTACTATGGATTCCTACCGCTCTTACTGGAACTCAAAAGCACAGAGCTTCACGTGGGTGGAAGGGGAGGACCAGGATGTGTACGAGGTGGAATCTCGTGTACCACTTCCTCGACCTTTTCCTCTCTGTAGCACCTTGAACGAGAAAAATGCCGTGGTGGTGCAGACCCAGATCTCGCATGTCAGTCACAGAGAAAATGGTCACCTTCTTAAAGTCATCTCTAAAATCTCCCTGCCCACGCCTCCCTATACAGTAAGTGTACACCTGATACATTATACGAAGAGAATGTGTTTGTAGATTTTCATCAGACTAGAGATTAGGAGGAGAACATCGGCTACTGATTAATATTTTATAGGAACATTTAGTCCTTGCATGCTCATGTGATGAAAGTTAAATGTCATTCCATATAAGCACACTGCAGCAATTCTGAGCTGTATTTTAAAACAGCGGGTCAAATATTTATGACTTCCATGTGGCAGGATCACCACTTCCTGGTTTTCATACTGTTACAAGGCAACCTTTGCTCAGAGAGTCATGAAAATCTTTGGAAGTTCATTGTGAAGTAACCGAGTGTGCACTGGGTTTATTGCGTTTATTTGATGGCTCCTTCGTGAGGAAAATCTGCTTCAGATGGCCCTAATTTAACTGTGTTATA
This sequence comes from Aulostomus chinensis, assembly GCF_037954235.1. Lineage (NCBI taxonomy): Eukaryota > Metazoa > Chordata > Actinopteri > Syngnathiformes > Aulostomidae > Aulostomus > Aulostomus chinensis. The sequence goes on from NC_141341.1 coordinate 9,226,279, forward strand.
CCGTCACACAACCACATTTGGCCTTTAAATAATGTACAGTTTACTTTTTGTGTTTTGTCTCTTCAGGCTGTTACATATTATATCATCCATGATAAGAATTTTTAATATCGTCTGTATCGAGCCACTCTCGATATGTTTGCACTGTTTAAATATATCCTGCGAGTACTGGCATTTGGATGGAACACAACCCAACTAAAAGTACATATGTGACAATTCTTTTTACAATTGGGCTGTTTAATATGGCTGAAGATGATATTAAGGTGTAAATGAGAATATTCAGCACTTACATCATTGCAGAAGAATCACTGCTCAAATATAACTGAGCCTCAAAATGTTGTTTCAAACGTGTTGTTTTTTTTTATCTACAAATGATAAATGACCAATACATTTCAGCAACAGCAGTTTAATGTTCCCATCAACACTTCATCTGGTCATGAAAAAGCTACAAAAAACAGTGGAATTTTAAAGTATTGATTTTCAGGACTGGAGAGGTTTTGGAAAAGTGAGGAAAGTCAGAAGGTTTTTAAAAAAAAGTTGTTGAAATTTGCTTCAGACATGCTCGTTCGTATATTGGATTACATGTGGTTCAGATCAAACTGACCAAGAAAACCTAGATTGGCTCATCTTAATTCACATAGCTTGTGGTTACCTCAGTTGAAAATCTTGTGGTTAATTTATTAATTTTCACTATTCTATTTTCATGTTGACACAAGGGTTTCAGATTATCTGTGGTCATGAAAATTTGCCTCAAAGGCATGGAAAAGCCATTTCAGTTATTTGCAACAAAATGCATGAACCCTGATCTTAATGTCCATATGCAGCACATTTCTGTCATTTTGATGTACTTTTTAAAGTTGGAATTATTGGTAAACTTTTTTTTTCCAAAAGTCAAGATTTTTGTCAACCATGATTTCTCATCATAACAGACAACTTTTTTAATAACTTGTGGCCCAAAGATGAAAAGGGAATGACAGGGTGGGAGATGTATCCTGACTTTTACTACCTTATATAGGTCAAGCCCCTGGAACACTGCATCTTTAATGCGTCTTAATGCATCTGCAATTTGTAATGCAGCATTTGTGATGAAAACTCAAACATCTCCAGCTCATCGACCTCAATAGTCGCTATATAGTAGTTTGTGAAGGTTCAGGGGTTATCGGTTGATCTTCATGTAGAAAATCATAGTAAACTGAGAAATAAAATGCGAAGTAGAGTTTTCTTTCCAAAACCTTCTGCTTCTGTGTTGTTTCTCCTCTTAGCTTGAACATGCCCGGATGACCCAGACGGAGCTGATGCGGGAGTCCTTCCACCACAACCAGGAGATGAACGAGCTGCTGCAGAAGCAGGAGGAGCTGCAGGAGAGGGTGGCCGAGGAGGCCCGCGCACGTGAGCAGCTGGCTCTGGAACTCCATCGTGCTGAGGGTAAGAATTTCTGCTGAGGTCGGTGTGGCATGAGAAAAATTTGTCTTGCTTATCTGTTTCTTATCGCCTATCTGAACATGAAATGAAGACATTTCTCTGACGTGTATAGTCATTTTAATTATATGATTTTATTTTCAAACAAATATAATAGCATCAACTTATGGCAAAAAAACACCCCCAAAAACAAAAACTGTGCCATTCACTGTTTCTCAGAGAACCCAAATTACAGATCTGATGATGCATGTGTGTGTATGTTTGAGTGTCTGAATGCTTCGGAAAACAGAGAGCAGATCACAAGACAGCATAAGGAATTAGAGTGTAAATGCATGTGTGCGGGGGAAGGAGGTGTTACGGGGAGTGACGAGATCAGCTGTTCGAAAGGGAGAGTAAAGGAGTTGAGACATATGTGGTGAGAAATTGACAAATGGTTACATGTCTGTCTGATTGTGTTTGTGTCAACGGAAGCAGGAGGGTTTTCTATGTAGATGTTTACATTCGGAGATGATGGTATTTGTTTGAGGTTTTAAGGAAAATAAATCTTGTTGTCAGTGGAATGGCAGCAAGTTAATTTATGAGTCGGAAGCAGTGACAGATCTTGTTGCGGAGCAGCAAAACTACCGTCCCATCCGTGTCAGGGACAGCTGGTCCACCAGGGTCAACTGTTGCAACCTCATCTCACTCCCCAAACCCAGTCGACTGGGCTTCTTATTCAGTTTACCAAGTGTAGAGAGCAGCAGCCTTTTTGGACACATTGAATAATGGTAAGTTTGTGGCAGTTCCCTTTTTCTAGTGTCTTTAATTTTAGTAGTATCCTGTTATGATATATGTTTTTGCAATGCGATCAAGTTACAGGATAAAAGCCACCATTTGTTATGGTTTTTTTTTTTAAGCAGACCCTCAAATACGGGCCCCATGTGGCAAAATATTTGAATTGCTAACTAGAAAGCACTCGGAGCATGCATACCTCCACCATGAAGGTTCTGGATAAATGATATGAACATAAAATCTGTTGATAAATTTACTTCTCTGCTGTGAATCAAAGTACATGGGCTCCACAAATTGCATGGAAAAATTCTCATTTTATTTCCGAGATGTTCACCATTAAACCAAAGCGTTCTTCCTCCAAGCCTTTCACATGGGCTCAAGGGATTTGATTGAAATTATGGATTTGATTTGTCTTTAAAATATCAAATAAACAACAGTCTTCACAATTCAGGAACTAGATCTTGAGCCAGATTACCGCTAAAAGTCCTTTAATTTCAATTTATTTCACTTCAACAAAGACATAAACCAATCACCAGACGTGCCGCTGATTACCGGCTCTCGGGCAGTAATAACTGAAACAGCTCACATTAAGGGTCTGAGGCTGCTGTACCTAAGTGAAACAAGTTCACACCATCATCTGGTATGCAGTTCTATTAATTGTGAGGGAGTGTTTGCGATCTCTTCACTGTGTCTTGTCTTGTTCAAATGAGGTGAAAGAGAAGTGATTCTCCTGCTATTGTTGCAGATAAAAGTGTTGGGTGTGGCTTTTTCAAACTGGTTTAGCCTTATAGACAGGCTCAGTCTGGAAAAAAAGATCCTCTCCAGTGATCAGTAGGATTAAATCCTTTAGAACAGTGTTTCACAAAAGGGGGAACACACAGCCTGAGGGGTACGTTAGAGTACCGCGGGGGTTATGCAATAATTTTTAAAGATGTTCATTAAAGAATATCACTTTTGAATGAATAATTTCGCTTGAACATGTTCGTTTAAATGGTGTGATAAACCACGTTTTTTATGAAACATTTCTATCTTCAATGCTGTAAACTGCCGTAAAGTGTGAGGCCTTTTTCTCTGAAAGTATCAAAACAAAGTAAACAGAAGGACTGTGGCTGGATGAAAAGAGTCTGATGATTGCTGTTGCCTCCCTGACTGAGCTGGGAATGGCAAACAGCCTCAATGAAGCAGAAAACCAAGTTTCTCACTAACTTGCCTGTGAAAAAGACTCAGTTCAATGCAGCTACAATGTACAAAAACACTGCTATGTGTTTAAAAATTGAAATACAGAGTTTAATTTTTTGTTGTTTTTAATTAGACACTGGTGGCAGAGCTCTATTTTACTGCTATAAACTTTCCTTTGATTAATTTTTTGTGAGGTGTTGAGTGAACAGGATGGGAAATCAGCTTTTTAGATTATTATGTTTGGTCCCAGGAAGGAAAAAGACTAATGGCTAAAAGGTTTTATGTTTGTACTGTGTAATAATAGGGGTCGTAGGTTGTGAAGGGAACAATCTGCGAGTGCTTTTTTTTGTTTTGTGTGCAATGATGTACATGAGATGTTGTGTATCCTGGAGAGGTCCCTCCTTAGGCAAACACAACATGCAGCTTTGGATCCTGTTCAGGAGTCTATAGAGAAATGACCTGCTATCAAAATCAGCAGGGTGACATTTACCTTCTGTCTCTCTGAATCAATATGAGCTGCAAACAGGCAGTACCAAGTCACCAAATGTATTTATTCTCTATAATGTCTGTCTTTGCCAGTTAGGGTTTCAAAGTTGCACTCTGAGTTAATAAATAAGCAGATCCAGTCCCGTCTGTTAGTGTGTACATTCTTCTTCTTCTTGGTGTATCTGGCCCATAATGCTTGCTGACCTGTGACAGAACGGTACAGTAGTTCTAAAGCGTTTCATTGTACTTCATGCCAAGCAAAATGGGTCAGACAGGCTCTCTGCATTTGTATGCATGTTTGTGTTTGCTTTTGTGTTGTTGGTAACCTTGGGTTCTGTCTCCCACTAGTGAGTGCTCATTCATCTGTATGATTGCCTTTTATCTGTGTAAACTAATTTCTCTGAATTCATCATCTAATGATTCTCAGAACGGTAGCGAAGATTACATCAAATTTGCCGTGTGTTGGATTGCATGTATCCATTTTAACCATGTTGTGACCATCCTCCTCTCATCCACATCCAGGTCTGATTGATGGCTACACAGGTGAAAGAGCTGCACTTGAGGAACAGTTGCGTCAGAAGGAAGAGCTTCAACTAACTCTCGAGCAGGAGCTGCAGGTGAGAGATGATGAATAATAATTACCTCTGTTATGAAATGCCACATGACTTGACTACCCAAAGGCAGAGTTTTTGAAATTGGCTCTGGCACAGTAGAATAGGCTCTGCCCGACAGAACTTGTAGTTGGCTGGAATATCACTAATGAAATAAAAGAGTGCTGCGTACATGGGAGCCATAATAGAGGCCATAAATTATATATGAGATTTAGTGTGGGATGAATGTATTTTGAAAATATTTTCCACTGCAAGTTGACCTCAAATAAGGAAGGAGTGGCTGCACTTTTTTAAAGTAACTGAGTGCAGAGATTCACTTTAGCTTTCGAATCTGTTGACAACTTATAAACCCCGTCAACACTTTGTGTATAAATGTGAAATGTGCAGGTTACAGGTAGCCGGTTGCACGAGTTGGAGCAGGAGAGGCTTCAGATGCAGGAGGAGCGCGAGCTGCTCTCACGACAACAAGACGCCATGAGGGAGAATGCCGGGCCACGCGAGCTTTGTATGTATCCCAGAATTCCCTTAAACCAGACTCAAAAGAGATATGGGCTGTGTCCAAAACTCCATGCTAGCATGGTACATTATGTGTCCAAAACTGAAGAATGAAGTAGTAGTGACGGAAGTGCCCGCTTAATGGGGAAATGTTACAGCGTTCAAGCACTGGACACTTCACTTTACATATCCCACAATGCAATGCAGTAGTAATGGTAGTAGCATAACAGGGAATGACAGAAAGTGCTGAATGCTTCTCTGGCAAAAATGTGACTAACAGTTCATTTTAGGTGAAAGTATGAGGTTTTGTGTTTCTAGCCGGCAGGAACAGTGAGGAAGTGATGTGGTTACTGCACACTGAGCTGTGTGTCTGAAAAGATATATGTTGTTTATTCACATGAAAATGTGTTGTGGAAGTACTCCCATTTGTTATGTTGTGCATTTTCAGCAGTGAAAGAGACTTGATATATAATTTAATTCACCTTTTTCTATACAGTGAGGTCTGTTCAAAGGTGGTCAGTCCTAATCCTGGTCCCCACTGGAGAAAAAAAAGAAAAAAGAAATAGCAATTATGAAGAATATTAACTTCTGCTCTGACTGAGAGTTTAGGATCAGGTTTTAAGAGATTGTGTGTTTAGTATGGTTGTAATAAAAGCAGGTCAGAAGTTGCTCTGCTAAAATAAACAGAACATGTCCTTTGAATTATAACCGTACAATGTGATTGGATGTCAAATATTAACCTTGTCCATGTCAGTGACATGCGGTACAGTAGCTTTTATTATTGTTTTACCTCCTCTATCAAAGTGTGTACTACACACATTCTACTGTTCTGATGGTGTTCTGTGGTTACCTTTGCACCTTTACTGGTAAAGGGCAATAGCTCCTGATTTAAAGGTCCATTGGCCTCATATTGGCCTGATGAAGATGATAAAATTTTAAATCATTGTCAGTGACAGGATTAGAGATGTAGGCTCCCAAAGTCAACAAAAAGTTAGTTTTACAATACTTTTATTTGGCCGGAGCAACAAAACTTAGGCAGCTCTTATCTCTAACTTATCTACCTTTCCTGAAACACTTGCTACGCATTTGTGCAATAAGTCACACATTTACAGGAATTCACCAAGAAGTGATCTGGAAACATGACGCTGCTAATCTTGCACTGCAACCCCTTTTACTATCAGAAAGGTATCCCTGAGTACACTCTGAATCAAAAGGTGAGTTTTCTGTGTTTCAGGGTATAACTCTACAGGGGTGACTCCAGAAATGTCTTCCTTCATAGCGTTTCCTTCTCGGGCCTCTGATGACAAAGCTTTAACTTTCTACTGTGAAACCAACAGAAAAGCTCTGCACCCTTCTCTGACTTTTTTTTTTTTCTCTTAAGAGTTTATGACGAAAACAAGCGCATGTTAAATTTCCTGTGCTTTCTTATCCTCCTGTAGGCCTAGTTGAAGCTGCAATGGTTGCAGCACCTGAAGCAGGTGTGTCCACTTTGAGCATGGCTCACTCATATCTATGTCCTTCACTTGTCTAGCCGAGTGGCTCTAACCCTAATCCAGCAACTCACCAGCACAGCTTTGAGCTTGCTTGCTATGGGCTCACAAACTCACTCAGTTCTAGCACTAACCTTTGCTTCAGCTTTTCATTTGGATTGATTTTTGTCCTGGTTTGTCATTTTTTTAACGTCTTTGATTCAGTGTTGGCCCTCATTCTAGCATGAAGAAATGAAAGTAATCTTAAAACATTTATATGTAGTCATTATTTCCTGATTGTCAATCATCTTTGCTCTGATTTAAGGCATCTTGTTTTCATAGTAGTTTCATATTCTAGCTAAGGAAGTGTGGTGATTGGCTGTTCAGGAATTCCCTCTCCCCTGCCTGTAAATGCTTATTGGGCATGGATACTGCAATGTCTGGACTGTTCACGTCTTTGATCTGTCATTCGCACTCTCACACCTTGTTACTTTTGCACTAATCCTGTGGGGTTTGATCCTGGGGGAACCGGTGGGGGTTGTTCCCTGGTGGTAGCAGACAGGCACCGAGGCATCATGGGATCATGATCAGGAATGGGGTTTTAATGTTGGAAAGCTGAAGGAGATGTTGAGGAGCAGAGAAGAGTCTGAGGTTTGTCATTTACTCAGTGACTAGAGTTGTTTGGTGACATCGTAAAATATTTATGAGCAGAAATATGATCGGTGTTTAGTATTTTAGCCCTGCAGAATAGTTAAATTTAACAACATGATAAAATCTGACTAAAATCTCATCTCAAAGCTGACAATGCACAGACTCTTCACTAGCTCTGTTTCAGCATCCTGAGCGATCAGTCAAATCTGATTGATCTGAATACATATTGAACCTACAATTTTCAGTTGAATCAGTCAGTTAAATTCTCCTATGGCTGTTTTCTCTAGACCTGCTTGAGGAAACAGAGAAGCTGATGAAAGAGAAAGTGGAGGTCCAGCGTCAAGCAGAGAAGGAGAACGCCGACCTCCTGAAGCAGATCAAGCTCCTGGAGGCTGAGCTGGAGGAGCAGGTCAACCGGGTGATTGAACTAGAGCAAGCTCAGAGGATGGAGAGCGGAGACCTCCTGCAGCAGATTCAGGCTCTTGAGAAACAGCTGGAGAAGAACAGGAAGTTCCTTGACGTAAGAGCACAAGATACGCTCAGTTGATGTGTTGACTTCCTGTAACGGTCATTGTGGAAGCCCTTCTGTGCTGTTGATCCGTACTAGCTTTTTCTGTCCGAGTATTTTGTCCATCCCATTTAAATGAAGAAGGGTATTTAAAAAAAAACATGCAAACTCCTTTTTGAATTATTGAATATTATATAATATTATATAATATCCAGAACTGACTCATTTCCAAGGTTAGCAGCAAAAGAATATAGAATATATAGCAACAGAAATAAAGGTAGCGTTAGCAGTATGAAAACTATTGAAAAGTTCATCACCATTTGTATCCTACTAGATATGTAGTGAGTGTTTCGTGTAACTGAATATGTCTGCATCATCTGTTTACATTTGACAAACCATAAACTTTTATTTTAAACTTGACTTATTTAAATGTCAGTGAATAAAAACCCACTCTGACGTCCAGGTAGATAACTCTAATGATTAATTTAGTTAAGGTAATGAAATCAGCCAAAATGCATCTTAGAGCGAGAGTTAAATTATTTTTAATCACGTTTGAGTGTGTATGTTGCTCATGGTTTATCAAATTACCTTTCCATCATCATAATGAGGCCACTTGGCCTGCATATGGTTTTTAATTGTTGTTGGTTGTGTTCTGGTTGTATTGGTTAGACACAAATATGAAATGAGCAGACAAGGCTCTAATATAATTTGCGCAACTCCTTATTAACCCTCTTTGCTTCAGTCCTTCTGTATTCTGTAGTTTTTCTCTCTGGTCTAACATTTGAATATATTTATCCTTTCATGGCACAAAATGTCCAAAAGTCTCGGTTTTTCTGGGTTGTTTTAATCATTTCCTCCTTGATTTTAATTTTTTTTTAGACAATATGGTGGATTTACATTAGCAAAGTTTCTTTAAATTTAAGGTTTGATAAAGAAGTAAAAGACAAAACAAGGACAGAAAAGACGACAAAAACGACCCAACATGTTATTTGTCATCTTAACAGGTGCTCTGACTTAATGAAGCCTGTCCTTTGCAGCTCGTAAGATGCATAGAGGTTTTATTGAAATGTCTCTGTTTAATTATATCTTGTGTTGAATTTCCATTCTGGTGTCCAGGAACAAGCTGTGGATCGAGAACATGAGCGGGATTTCTTCCAGCAGGAGATCCAGAAACTGGAGCAGCAGCTGAAGAATCCACAGAAGACTCAGACGGGCTCTGAGAAAAGAAACACCGAGGTAACTGCAGAAAGCTGTTGTTAGCTCGAGCAGAAGACTCCAGATGTAATAGAGATGCTTATTTCTGCTCTGGCTGCACACACCAATCTCTGTGTCACACAACACAACAATAGCAGTGATACGATTGCCTGTGCTTACTTTAAAATGACACCAAAGTTATTGTTGAAGTGAAAGTGGGATTAATGCTATTCGTGTTGCAAGATTTCTAATAGTGTGTTCATATAACGCTCCATCAAGGGCGGGTTAGATGGTAAATACAGTCGATGACTCAGGGAAACTTGTAGGTGAATTTCAGCCAAACTTTGTAAAGGTAACAATGGTGCTGGTTTTCACAATAGCAGGTGTAAAAAGACGATGACAGTGATAAAAAGTTAAGAGTGATCTGATTCAGGAATACGGGCAAATCATCAAGTTGCAAAGTTTTGAATGTGAGAGGCTTTTAACATTGAGGAAAAGGAGAAGATCAGCACTGGATGACATCTGAGAAATTCAACTATAGATACGTAAAGTAAAATCATTATCTCCCTTTATTCCAAATGTCCTCAATGTAAGGTTGTGTTTATTTTTTTTTTTTTTTGACAAATGCATTTTTCGTGACTCCCCCACCGAACAATCTAACTTTCATTACAAAGCTTGGTATTCATGTCAACAAGTCCTAACTGATCAGAGAAGTTATCAATGGAAGAAAATGCTCAGTTGTTAATTTATGGAGTATCCTCAGGCTATGCCAGCTCTCTTGAAGTCTGCTCTCAGAGAAACATTCTCCTTATTCCTGGAGACTCCTGCCAGATTCTTTATTGCTAAGTATTTTTTCTTCCTTTGCTTCCTCCATGGCTGACCTTCCTCCTTTTGCCTTCAAACTCTCCTTCCTCTGTTCCTCTTTGCCTCTGCCTTTTCTCTCCCTGGCTATTGCAGGTGGACGGAGTAACCTTAAAGGTATTGCTTCTAGCTACATGTAGACTTAACTCTCCCCCAGAGAGCTTGTAGTGCATTCTAGTGACTTGCCCAGTCCTGTAGCAAATGATGCCTGCCTACCTCTCTCATCCTGAACCCCCCAATGTATGTGTCCTTGTTTGAGAACCACTCAACTTTAGGACACTATTGTCCTCTTTCACTGATCCACCTCCAGCCTCCACTGTCCCCAGGATTGTGTAAACAGACAATTGGGGCAAGCTCACTGAGGACTTAGCAATTGAATGAATTTAAATGAAATTAGGTGCCCTGCTTGCTTTGATATTAACAAGTCCCCCACATGACAGCTTCTCTGTTTGTTACTCTGATGTCATCTTCAAATGTCAGTGAGAAATTTTGGTTGTTATAAACTTGTGTCTGTCCAGGTAAAAGGAAAAATAAGCTTATCTCCAGCTACGAGTGCAACGACTGCAAAGAACTGGAGAGAAAACCCACTGTACATTTGTATAATGGAGCTGTCAATTAATCATGAGCAACACTGATGTTAAAGCTTAAACAGATAGAAATCAGACGTTCTCCGCTCAAGCACTCTCATAATTTAACGTTCCATCCTCTGCCCGAGTGAAGGATTGACTTCAATCTGCCGCACTACAATATCCGCCTCTCTTCTTTGTTTTAAATAAAGTAACACTTTATTTCCTGATAAAGTTTTTCCAAACAAAAGTCAGTCTCTTATGGAGGACTGTGTTGTCATTTTCTTGACGGAGCAAGCAGAGGAGCATTTTACCAGCGCTAGCTAGCTAAACAATCCTCTCTTGATGACTCCCCCTCCTCCTCCTCCTCCTCCTCCTCCTCCTCGTCCCCGTCATTGATCTGCTGCTGCTCTCTCACAGGTGGATCAGTTACCTGCCAGCTGTCTTTCTGGTTAATGTGCTGCTATGTGGTTTGTCACCCTGAATGAAATCTCTCTCTCCCCCTCTGTCCCCTGCACATCTTCTCACTCCTGGCCCCCTCCTTTCTCAGGTGGATCAGCTGACCTCCTTGCTAGCGGTACATGTACCAGCTACATTGTAGTGAGAGTGAATCTCATTAAACGACCCTCCTTTTCTTCTCCTTCCTCTCCTCTCTCTCTTTCTCTCTCACCACCAGGTGGACCAGCTGACCTCCCAGCTGAAGGAGAAGGCGGATTGGTGCAGTGAGCTGCTGCTCAGCACAGAGCAGCTGCGTCGTGAGCTGGGAGAACGTGACGAAGAGATTGACAAGCTGGAGAGCCGCATCCGTGAGCTGGAGCAGGCCCTGCTGGCCAGCGCTGATTCCCTTGAGAAGGTCAGAGAGGGGTGGAGGGAGAGCGGGGTGTGAATGATGTGCTGGAGAGACAAAAAAGCAGGGTTGAGCATGGCAGAGGGTGTGTGTGTGTGTGAGAGAGAGAGAGCGCGTGGAGAGGAGGATTGGGAGGAGGGATGGGAGGCACAGAGACTGAGAACAATGTGTGGGTGCGTCTCCTTCAGTGGCGCCAGCAGTAATGACAGTGAGCTGGTGCTAGCAACTGTCAAGATTGCCCCCCAGTGTTCATGGAGGTGGTGAGCAGTAGAGGATCTGCTTCTCTGTACCCCTCAGCCGATAGAATTGGCCATGTGGCTGCAAGTGTTTTCTTTCATGCCTTTCTGGATGTTTTGGCAATAAATGACAGTGGTTGCAGAAACAGTGGTTTTATACCTGTGTGTTGTTGTGTGTCCAAGGGTGAACAAAAGAAGCAGCATGTGTCTGTCAGCGAGGCGAGAAACCCCACGCTGGAGACGCAGTTACAGACAGAACGAGAAGCTTTGGAACGGAAGGAGAAGGAGGTATGTTCCTGCTCAATTTGTGCAGCAATCTTTGTTATTTTTAGCCCGTGATGCTTCCATGGCCAGCAGTTTACTTTTGCACATTCATGGAGCTGACTTTTGCTGATTCTTTTAAAAAGCTCATAAACAAAAGAGGTAGATTCATTTTTGCAAAGTAAGAGAAACTATTATTTAAAATGGATATACAGGATTGCATGCAATCATCAAAGAAGCAGCTTCTTGACTAACACCAAGAAAACAGGTATTAAAGCAAGTTCAGGTTCTGCAATTCAGTTCAGTTGCAAGAACGGTTGAGCTTTTTATGCTTATGTGTAAAACAGAGAAAATCTGATAGTTTTTTTTAATGTTCATTTTAATCATATGTACTTGTTGCCTCAGATCTGCAACCTGGAGGAGCAGCTGGAGCAATTCAGAGAAGAGCTGGAAAACAAGAGCGAGGAGGTGCAGCAGCTTCACATGCAGCTGGAGATCCAGAGGAAGGAGATCAGCAGTCAGCAGCTATACCTAGAAACAAGGGAGAGCATGCTTCAGGTAGCAAACCCTCCGCCTGCAAACGCATGTTTATTGTGTCTTTACACTGAATTTTGAAGCAGTCGCCAGCTCTGCTGAGAGTCACAGCACCTGTGGGTGATTTATCAGCCACAATCTCTCACTTACTGTTATATATACTTTTGTATTTGCAAACCACTCCCCTCAAAACAACTGGCTTACTGGTGATCTGTTGATCAATGTGAAATGTTTGACAATTCTAGATAAGCGTGTAACATTAAAAACAGCTTCCAAGAGTTGCAAACAAATGTATGTGCACACAAACTGCAAAACACTTTTTTTTTTTTTTTTCCAAATAAGCAATTTGTTTTATATTGCAGTTTTAGTTTCTACATTTTTGCAGACATATATCTCATGTGAATTTTCCCTGCCAGTGGGCTCTGGACTTGGCTTGTTTATTAATAGCCATCACATTATAATCTCTGACTTTTGAAGGTGATGGAGGAGAAGGACAGGGAAATAGCAGTTCTTAATGAACAGATCACTAAGGTCCAACACATGGAAACTGCCTCTGATAACAAGGTAACACAATATGCGTATGCGAAATAGAATCAAAAAGTCTATTTCGAATACGCATAGATCCGTGGTTGTGTATCAGTGTGTGCTCTCTGATTTCTGGTTTGCTCTCATTTTTTTGTTGGTTCCATTCTCATCTGTTGTTGTTTTTGTTGGGTTGTTTTTGTTTGGTTTGTCCTGGTAAGTAAATCCACAACACCATCTTTTATTGTGAGGTGATCATTTGCTCATTTGAGGTGGCTTATTAAACCTCTGAGTTTCTGTAGAGCGCTTACATCACTATAAACAACAATGTAACTTCATTCATTTTGATAATGTTCTCTTACGCCGCAGAGACTCAGATGTTTATTCAGGGGGTGGCCATGGACTCCTTAAATTCTATGTTTTTATGACATGTTAATGTTGTTATCATCCTTTTCAGGAAATGGATGCGCGTGACGAGCTGATAAAAGACCTGGAGTCCCAGGTGGAGTGCTTGAGGAGTGAACAAGAACGCTTGAAGAGGAATAATGAGGAGGAGCTTGACCAACTGAATTCGGTCATAGAAAAACTACAGCAGGAGCTTGTTCATATTGAGCAGAAACAGATCTCTGATGAGGATGAAGACATCAAGGCTGAGACTGACATGTGGGGGCCGAGTAAAGAAGAATATGATGAAATGCAGCAGAAAATGGATTTGGCCACCAAAGAGCTTTCTACACTCAAAAGTGAGCACAGTAAGCTGCTGGAGACATATCTGCGCTTAAAGGAGAGTGCAGAAGCTTTAGCCGAATCAGAAAAACAGGGGAGCCCAGAGGTTGAGCTAGAAGAAGCTCTCAGGCAGAAAACAGCTGGCCTGGTAGTCATGCAGGCCCAAGTACAAGCTCTTGAGCAGAGTGCCACATCCAGAGTGGAAGAGCTTGGTGTCCGCATTCAAGAGCTTGAGGACTTGGTGGGTGAAAAAGACTCAGAGATAAGCTGCTGTCGTCTCCTTTTGGAGAAAACTCAAAACAATGCTGAGGATCTTCAAGAGAAAGTCTCTAATCTGGAGGAGAAGCTAAGGGAGAAAGTGGCTGCAGCGCTGGTCAGTCAAGCTACGCTGGAGGCTTTCCAGCAACAGCAGCAGCAGCAATCACGGACATCAGAAGAAGATCAGAACCTACAGAGACACCCGGAGTCACACGTTCATGACTTAGGTGACTTTGGCATTCCTCAAATGGATTTTAGTGGACCGGGTCAAAGTAGACAAGTTCAGACAGGGAAGGTGGTTCATCTGACCCAAAAGCTTCGTGAACTAGAGGCAGGTCTCAGTGGGATCCAGAAAGACCAGGAGCTCCAGAAACAGCTGCTCTGCAGCTCTGAGGAGGAGGTGTTAGAGTATGAGAGGAGGCTGGCAGTGCTCATGGATCTACTCAGTCAAATGAAGACCAGGACACACCAGAGGACAATTCTAGCTGCAGAGGTAAGAGCTGGACCAGTCAATACTGTGGGGGGGCGCAGGTGCAGCTGAGACTGAAATAATGTTCATCTTAGCGACACTGCTGAACATGCTAATAAACATAAGAAAGGGAATGTGAAGTCAGTATTCTGTTGAAAAAGTTGAAATGGCTGTTGACAAAAATGTGATTCTTCTAAACTTTTTGTATTCCTTGATTGCTCCGTCATACCTTTGAATATTCTCAGGAAGTTGTGTTAAACGTTTACGGTAGTAGGTTTGGATAGTAAGATACCTTTTTTTTAAAGGCTGAACAGAAAGAGAATATTTTGAGATGTTTTAACAGTTTCGTGGCCACATTTTGATTTCCTTGGTGATATAGTCATGTTCATAAACCCTTTATAAAATAAACATCCTGTAAAACTACAAATTGACACTTTATTGCCCATAGATCATGTGATAGTGAGCTTTAGAGGGGCTGAAGGTAGATTTTGTTTCCTTCAGACAGATTCATAGTTTCTCCTCTTTCAAAGCTAAGCTAAGCGAAGAAAAATGTAGATTCATAAAAGCAGCTGTTGTCAGTATCCCCTGCACTCTGCTGTTTCACCAGCAAAAACCCAGTGAAGCCATTGTGCCACTGAGGCGTCGGACTTGATTAGATTGAGAATATTTGTGATCGTTTCGTCAGACCTCTCCTGGTGAAGACCAGCCGCCAGCATCTGAGCTTCTTCAGGAGTTGCAGGATGTCCGAGATGAGGTTTTGGCCACCAAAGAGCAGCTTGACAACTACAAGGAGAGCTGCAGCCGTCTCCAGGAAGAGCTCAAAGTATGTAACTGCCTCGTACTGATCATTCCTCCTCAGAGAATGTTTCTGATGTTTGTTGAGTCTAATAGTAAACTTCTTTGTAGGAAAAAACAGAAACAATAAAGAGACTCCAGGACCAACTCCAAAGGGTAGAGAATTTTTTGTAATCCTCCACACTGAACAAATTGCCCCCCCCCCCCCAAAACAAGCCTACATACTGAGATTTCTTCATCTAACGCTTCCTGTCACTTAGGTATCATCAGGAGGAGATAAAGAGGTTAAAGTGCTCGAGCTTCAACGGGAATTAACGGAGGCTCAAAATGAGGTGTCTGCCACCAAAGAAGAGCTGAACAGCAGCAAGGAGAGCTTAGAGAAGCTGCAGGAGTTGCTGCAGGTTAGATCCAGTTTGTTTGCCTTTTGTTTTAAATTTTTGTAAAAAAACAACAACAAAAAAACACAGCAGTATATGTGAAGTCACTTTTTTTTTTTTTTAATTAAGGAGCGGGAAATGACAGTTGCTCACCTTAAAGCAGAACTTATCCAAGTAAGTAGAAAATGCTTCACAGCTTCTGTTAAACCAAGAAAAGGTTGTTGATTTTTCTGAAATTCTCACACAACACCTACCTGTGTGTTTTTTCCCACCTGGGCCATTTTCCGTTAGGTAAAGTCTGAAGAGGACAGATCTGACATGACTGAGCTTCTCAAAGAGCTCCAAGATGTCAAAAGTGAGGCAGAATCCACCAAAGAAGAACTCAACAGCTCCAGGCAGCAAAGTCAGCAGCTTCAGGAGGATATTCAGGTCCATGAAGTCTCTATTCGTAAACTCAAAGAAGAGCTCCAGCAGGTCAGAAAGAATGTCGACACCACCAAAGAGGAACTCAACAGCTACAGGCAGCACAATGAGAAACTCCAGGGTGAACTGCGTGTCCGTGAACTTTCACTTTCAAAGGTCAAAGAGGAGCTCCAGGAGGCCCGATCAGCCTTGATCAAGGCAACAGACCCGACTTCTCCTTCTCCATCTCCTCAGCCTCTTTCCTCTGCTCTGTCCTCCACCACCACCCAGCCTAAAAGAAAAGGAAGCAAGCAGCCTGTTCCTAAGGGAAGCACTGCCAAAGATAAACCATCTCTCTCCAGGAAGAACTCTGCCACTTCTAGTCAATCCTCCAGCAAATCTCACAGCACTCGGCTTAACAGCAGCAGCTCCGAGACACAACACGTGGCTGTAACAGACTCGTTCACACAGACTGAAGCCTTCCAGATGTCTGACAGCAAGTCGCCTTCAGCTGCCGCCAAAGAGGAGATGGAGGAGGTGATCGGAGAGTTCCAGGAGAAGATCGCACAGATGCAGGAACTCCACGCAGCAGAAATCCTGGATATGGAGGCTCGGCATATTTCAGAGAGCGATGCCCTGCGCAGGGAAGTACAGAATCTGGAGGATGAGTGCAAGACCCTCAAGACAATTATTGACAAGCTGCGATCTGCTGAGCTGAGGATGGTAGGTAGCTTTCTTTCTGTGCTATTGTGAGGCCAGAAGTGTGTGCGTCATTGTAGATGTGTAGTATAATTGTGTACGTGTTGTGTGATCACTTCTGTGTGTGTTTGAGAAGTTGCAGCATTTTGAAGGGCTTTCTTTTCATATTGTCTGTTTTGCACCGATTGGGTTTGGTTAACAAAATTAGGATGTAAAGATCGTCTCTGTGTTTTGTTTAATCTGCCATCCTTTCACTGAGAGACAAACTGAGTCATGTCATCCTTTTTGTAGGCTGCATCTTCGAGACAAGATCGTCCTACATCTCAGTTCAAAGATGGCTACACAAGCGGTAAGACACAACTCTGACCAGGATTGCCGTGTCCATTAACTTCACATGTTTTGAGAAATGTTTCATGTTCTACATACTGGAAAAAAATCCAGGGGCGGTTAGATGTTTTATCTCAGGTTTAAGATAAGAGTGTTTTACAGAAGCGGATCCTAACTTACTTTAGGAATCCTGTTTTATCTTTTTCCTTTCTCATCAGATTAGAAAATCCTTGATACTCAATCCAACATGGGTTATGAATTTCTGTCTGCTTCCCAGCAACAGACTCTTGCTGAGCTATTTTTTAACTCATCAGGTTTTCTCATTCAGAAACATAGCCCATAATGAAGAAAAACATCAAGAGCACATTATGTCAAGAAGTGTTCATTACTGTATATCTGTAGAGAAATTCAAACATTTTGTTTTGGGGAAATTAACAACAGTTCTGACTGAGAGAGTGTGGGCTAAGGGGGAAAAACTGCATTTGGTAGTTGTAACGTTAGGACAGCAGAACTATTCCCATGTGACTCAACAAAATGCTGCCCTTAAGCACATAGAATTTCTATGTTATTAAGTGTTGTCTCATCTTCTTGCAGACAGCAGCTCAGACTACAGCCAGCGGACAGGATATGACCTCCCGAGCTTACAGCAGGAGTTCAGGACGACCCCAGAGGGTGCCAGGAGAGAGACTGACGATCCATTACCTGATCGGATCAAGGTGGAACTCGCATTTGCATGGAACTTGCAGTGGCATTATTTTAAGCAGTAAAAAAAATGAAGGTAACTGAATAAACATTTCTACCTGATGTTGGTCTGCTCAGACGTTACTCCGTGAGGTGCACCAGGAGGGCATGCAGGTTCTCTCTCTGTCAGAGCTCCCTCTCTCTGAAGGCGAGCCACCGAGCAGCCAGTTCAACATCCCAGGCTGGGTAAAGGAAAGAGACACCTTGTTGGCAACTGTGGAGTCTCTCAAAGGTCTGATCACCCAGATGCAGACACACAGGACAACACAGGTAAGAGGGAACAAAGAAACTTGGAGTAGTTTGTCATAAAGTTGTTGCCATGTCAGATGGATGACTGCTTGGGTCTGCTGCAGGCCTCAGGCAATGAAGACTGGCGTGCACAGCTCCTGGAGGCTGTGCGGCAGGTGTTTGTGAGGGAGCGCAGTGTGCTAAAGAACGCCCTCTACAGCCAGTTAGACCTGTTGGATACGAGCGATGCCATCATCCACCTCAATCAGCTGGAGCGCAGACTTGTTGACCAGGTTCATAAAACTCAGTCATTAAGTGCCTTTGTTGCCATGTTAGTTGGAAGAAGCTTTGAG
The DNA here is from genome assembly GCF_037954235.1 of Aulostomus chinensis. Classification (NCBI taxonomy): domain Eukaryota; kingdom Metazoa; phylum Chordata; class Actinopteri; order Syngnathiformes; family Aulostomidae; genus Aulostomus; species Aulostomus chinensis. The sequence goes on from NC_141341.1 coordinate 9,244,261, forward strand.
AAGCTTTCATCTTTAAAAGTTTCATCCCAGTCACAATCATATGTTGTGTTTTATGATTCTTCTCCAGGATGCCCAGCACAGAGCAGCGATGGGCTCACTCCACACTGCAGACAGATCCAGTCTCCTGGCTGAGGTCCATCAGCTCCATGATCAGCTGGAGCAGCTTCATCAAGGTGGAGCAGTTCATAGTTTCTCTCTAAAGAGGGACACAACACAGCCTTACATTTTTAAACTCTATAATCTTTGCTGCGTGTATAAACAACTGTTACTGCTGCTGTTCAGGTGTTGAGCGTAGCGTGAAGCAGCAGAGAGAGGGAGGAGACGCGGGTGGAGCGGTGGAAGCTGACAGGCTGTTGCTGGAGGAGCTGAAGAGTGAACTGTCCCAGACTAAACTGGAGCTCGAGACGACGCTCAAGGCTCAGCACAAACACCTAAAAGAGCTGGACACACTCAGGTAGACACGCTGGTGTTTTAAATCTTTTGCACATTTCTAAACTCATGACAGTCCACACAGAGATTTATTGCCACTGTAGCATAACGTGCTCCAAACAGAATCTTGTACTATTCGTGTCACAGCAATAAGTCATTCTTTATGATTATAAAACTTCTAGAGCTCCCGTTCATGTAATAGTGATATAGATGAAGATGGGGGAGATCCAGTCATCGGCCATGTAACAAATCAAACAATATACTTGAAAAGATATCGAATGAACAAACAGCTGAAATGTACCAATGAGCATTTGCATCCAAACCTGGTAGGATAGATGGTAGGTCAGCTTGATGCTGTACAGTCATCAAGAATGATGCAAAATGCAAAAACCTTTATCCTTGAACAGGGTGGAGGTATCCCAGAAGGCTGCAGAGGTGGATGCACTGAATGACCAGCTGATAGAAGAGAGGAAGAGAAGCCGTGATCTTCAGTGGGCCGTAGAGAAGGAGAGGTGTCGCACTGGGAGGAGTGAGGAGAATAAACGAGAAGAACTGGAGGTAGGAACCTTTTAGACATGTGACTTTTGTATCTTTGACCTGTAATGAACCTGATGGGAGCTACAATCATGTCAGTTATGACACTTCTGTGTTTTCTTTTCTCCATTGTATCGTTCATTTTTAAAACAAGAGGTGTTTCTATTTCCCTCAAAGGACTTGGAATTGGCTCTGGAGGAGCAGAAAAACCAGGTGGCCCAGCTGACGTCAGCCTTGGAGAAGGAACGCCAGGCCTCCTCTCGGCTCTGTCAGCAGACCGAACACGAGCAGCTGAGCCTCCATAGACACCTCCAAGAGCTCCAGGTCCAGCTGGACACGGAGCGAGCCAAGGCCCAGGAGATGAACTCCGCTCTGGGGAGGGAGAGAGAGCTGCGGCTGGGGGTCTTCTCAGAAGGTGGTCCAGCAGATGGGCAGCAGGTCAGGGAGGATAGAAGAGGGCAAACAGAGGAAGGGAAGCTTCTGGAAAGACTGCAGCAGGAGCTGGATGACAAACACACACAGGTGAGATGTTTGTGATTGTCTTTTGTTCATTGACACACCCACACTAGCAAGTGCTTTCACCAGTAGGTGAAACCAGTAGGATCAATGTTGTTTGATCTGCTCTGCCTCCTCCAGGTGGTGCAACTCCTTGGTCAAGTTGAAGCTCAAAGACTTGCAGGGGTAAAAAAAGAAGAGGCGTTGACTTTGGTGAATCACAAGGCAAGAAGAGACCAGGAGGCACTGTTGGAAGCTCGGACCCATCTTGAGAACCTCGACTCCCGAATGTTAGCGGTCCAGGAACAGCTAGAAAGAGAGATGGAGAGAAGGAGGAGCCTGGAGGAGGAGAAGGCGAAGCTAGAGGAGAGGATGGCTCGACTGGAAGAGCAGAGGGGAGAAGAGAGGGCGGGTCTGAGTGTGGGTGTCTGCTTCTACTCTTGAAGGCTCTTCATCTTTGATGTTTATACATGCATTTATTTATACATTTATACAATGTCTTAACAGTGCTGTGTTAATCCAAGCAGGCCAGACAGAGTGAGTCCACTGACCGAACCAAAGACTGGGTGTTCCAGCAGAAGAGCCCAAGCATGCCCCTGCTAACGGAGGTCGCCCTGACAAGCCCCTCCAGCGGACCACACCAGGGTCCTTGGAGAACAGTTGACAAGATCCTGAGCAAACTCCGTCTAGTTTCCTCCAAGATCCGCAGCATGGCGAGCAAAACGGCTGGCAGGTACCAACTACACTGATATGTTTATATTCAGAGTCCATCGCCTATGTGGCTGCATGTTTGGTGAAGCGTGTTGAGACTATAAGCTAACAGGAAAGAACAGCAGACAACTTTTATATCACAACTTTAGTTCCTTTAGTTTTGAATTACTCAACTTAGAATTTGACAGAAAATGACATGTAATTATCACATAAACGACCAAGGTTATGTTATAACTGTTCATTCTCGATAGAAGCTGTTAGAATGTAATTATTATTAATTTATTCCATACAGGCCAACTGCAGAAGTCCACAGTGAAGACTTGTCCTTGGTCCAGACTAGTGTTGATGAGGTCATCACTATGCTGCAGCAATCCCCAGGTCTCCCCCTCCTCCCTGAGGTCAGTATTGTTCCCTCCACCAGGGATGTAGTGTGGAAGAACTCATCAAATTTGGGGGCAGAGCTGTTAAACACAGACAAAAATGTATACAGTGCATAAAATTGGGTGAGGTCTTTAGTCTCTAAGGGGCTGTCACTTTGGCTAAAGGCTCCACTTGGATTCAAAACTGAATCGGTTGGAAATTCGGGCTCAAATGCCGAGGTGGCCGACCCTAACGCATGTTCCACTCTGCTGTATGTTGTCCTCAGAGTACGTCCCTGCTGGCAGGAGGCTCCACCAGCTCCTCCAGCTCCCTGACAGAGCGTCTGCTGAGGCAGAATGCTGAGCTGACTGGTTTTGTCAGCCGTCTCACAGAGGAGAAGAACGATCTTAGGAACCACACACTTCGCTTGGAGGAAGAGCTCCGGCGCTGCCGACACGCTGGAGGGGGGTCAGATGACAGTGTGAGTACATGACTGGAAATACTGCTGACAGATGGGATTATTTTTAGATTGTTTGAGAGTTATAGAGGTAAAAATAAGGAACGGTAGAATCAAAACAAACTGTGTTAGACACCGGAAGCCCCATTTATTTGTTCTTCACCTCAAGAAGAAATCTGAATTTTGATGTTAACCTAATTTTCATTAAACATTTATATGGCGTCTGCAGCTTTTGTTGATTTCTGTGCTCGTCTGTGGCCTGCAGTTCAGCAGCAGACGAGGAGGGTCAAAACTGGACTCTGCAGACATGCTGCTCTCTCAGGAACGTGAGGCTTGGAATAGAGAGAAGGTCCGTCTGGAGAAAGCCTTACAACTAGCCCAGGCTCAGGTGGCCCGGCTCAGGGGAGAGATCCGGACAGAAGCTCTGCGAGAGATAACTGGTCCTGAGGCTGATAATGCAGCACTGAAGGTCAGACGATGCAAATCAGCTCATCCCTCAGGGGTTGTTCATTAATTACAGCCTCATATTGTTGAGTAGATTTTAGCCACCAAAGCTAAGAGAAATGATAGAGAAGCTCATCTTCTCACTCCACTTCTCCCGTCCCTCTCTCCTCCTGCAGAGGATGTATGGGAAGTACTTGAGGTCAGAAAGTTTCCGCAAAGCTCTCATCTACCAGAAGAAGTATTTGCTGTTACTACTGGGTGGCTTCCAGGAGTGTGAGGAAGCCACGCTGACGCTCCTCTCCAGAATGGGAGGCCGGCCGTCACCGTCCAGCTTGGAGTCACTGAGCCAGCGCAGGCGGGGGCTGATGCGTTTCCGTTCTGCTGTCCGAGTCTCAATCGCTCTCTCCAGGTAGGCAGTTGGAGCTGGCCAGTTCAATCCTTGATTTCCTTTACCCCAACTTGATGAAAATATTCATAAACAATATTTTTCTTGGTACAGAATGCGTTTCCTAGTGAAACGTTGGCATAAAGCAACAGGGATGAGCTCCACATCCTCCTGCACCGTCAGCAAGAACGGAGGTCAGACAATAGGTAACTAGAACAGACCGTGTCCTCAGGATTCCACAGGATGACAACAACAGATTTTTGAAAGAATGATGCTCAGGAGATGTTTTCTTTCCATCTGTGTCAGGTACCGATGTGAGAGATTCACATTATCTTCATCCAGGCAGCGTAGACGTCTACAGAGACCGAGGAGGAGGAGGAGCCGTCTCCAGTAGCAGAGGGCGTTGTGGACGTGAATCCCCCAGATCAGCGGTCTCCTCCACACAGCACAGGTACGCCTTACAATGGTTATCCTCCGTTTACCCGTCACTGAGATGAAATAATCAACATTAATGCATCAGCTCATACAGACCTTATATGTGTTTGTCTGACCAAGAATGAATAACAATCACATGAACCAGGGAAAGGAGGGGAAACTCTCATGCTGGAGCAGCTTTAACCAGAAAAATGGCTCAGTGTCTTAATTATGATTTCTCCAACATGTTGTCACTAAAATCCTTCGCTGGCAATTAATGGTTTGTTTTTATTATCATCTCATCGGAACAAATCTGAATAAAGAAATTGACCCTCCTACGATGACGCTAAAACAAATACCTCTAAATGTAATGAATGCTAAGACAAGTCACAATTCACATTTGATGAGTGACCTTTTTTTTTAAAAAGAATGATTTTGTGTTGTGCAGGTTCCACTTGGCCGGAGACCCTGGCGCTCTTTCCTGTTCCCACCTGCAGAGCTACGACCCCGACCGAGCGCTCACAGACTACATCTCTCGACTGGAGGCCCTTCAGAGGAGGCTAGGGAGTGTGACATCAGGTAACCGCTCACTGCTGTCAGAGTACATAACAGACCTGCTGTCAGCAGCTCCGTTAAAACAAGCAAAGTTTTACTTCTCACCTGCTGTGTTGACACACATCATTTGAAGTCCTGTGTGACCTGTTTGTGTCACACACTGATTTTCACACACTATCACATTTTAGACATGGAAGATAGAATCGCCTGTGTGCCTCACGCTGAGGTTGCCATGGTAACCATTTCTGTATAATGTGGTATTTTGACATGGTGAGGTTATTAATAATCCTTTTTACACCTGAATAGTCTTTTGACCGCTGCACAGTTAGACTAAAGATGTATTTTATCTTCATTTCTTTAGAAAAGACCCTTTTTCTGTCTTATTTGTTGAAGTCTTGCTAAGGAATGAGTCAAATCTCGTCAAAAACAAACTTTTATACCTTATTTTAAACATTTCTGTAACTTTCTACCACACTTAGCTGAGAAATAGAAACCTAATAAACTGAAACTGAAGGAGACGTTTGCAGGAACATTCTTGAATAAATTTGCATTTTCAGGATCCAAATATAAAATTAAATGAGGTCACTGTGTTTGTCACCTCATGCAATTAAACCTTTCTTTTACTAACCAACCTCTCTCTGTCTCTCTCTCTGTCTCTCTGTCTCTCTCTCTCTCTCTCTCTCTCCTCTGCAGGTGCTTCTTCATATGCTCCATTGCACTTTGGCTTGAGACGATAAGATGCTGAAAATTTACTTTGGCTTGAAGAAACTCAGTTGCCTTTTCTCGTGCTGAGCGCTCTGCTGTTTTCTATCATTCTGGTGTGAACTACATCTTTCCATCTGGACCAAAACGCATTTTTTTATTCGTGTTCGATATGTATTCAGGCTTCACGTCGCCAGCACTTGAAAACGATGTTTGTAATTTAATATGCCTCTTCGTTTGTGGATGGAATACAATCGTGTATATTTGTCTACTGCTAATTTAAGACCTCGTGATGATTAATTTATGTTTCTGTTGTATGGGTGGAGCGTTATGTAGAGAATGTTTGGGTGTATCGTTAAGGAGGCTGCTACTGGATATTCTACACTACACTGTGTTTTGTTTAGGCCAGACAGACTACAGAGGACATTTGTAGAGAACGTATTTTTGTAAAGCGTAGGAGCTTTGAATTTTCTGGGTATTTTGTCAAAAACTGAAATAAAGAGGATTACAATATTTGAAAGCAAGCTTCATTGTCACGTCGTTCATTCATTTTATTGTGTGGTTTAACAGTTATTAATCTCAACATGGTTGATGTATCACTGCAGCTGTTGGATTGACATTCATAATTATAGCGACATTACACCAAACAACAGATGACACCTTTTCATTGTTCTTTTTATTGATATAACCCCCAGAGCAGAGTCTAATCAACCAAAACAAACAAAACAACATCTGTGGAATCAAAGAAGAGACTTTCATATTACAGAAAAAATAAAATCTCTCAAATATGGGATGACGGATTGGAGTCGGCGGACGAGACCCTCTGCCTGCTGGAACTGTGACCTCATCAGAACCCATTAAGTCTGGACTATGTCATTCTGCCAGTGCCGTGGTTGGAGATTTTTTTTCAGAATGACGCAGCTCAGGAAGATGCTGTGGGTCATTTGGGAATGACATCATTGCCATAGCTTGTCCAGCTAAAGCGGCACGCCGTCACCTTGTCTGCTTTTCCACCGGAGACATTTGTAACCAGTGAATTATCGATAAAGACGATGTGTTTTTTAAAAAGATCCAGCATCTTTGAGCTCGAGCTTCTTGGTGAAGGAACAGCATATTTGATTGGTAGGACGGCATTCAGCTGCTGTTGGTGGATGGTCACATCCCCCCCCAGTCACTGTTTGGTACACCAGGAGCCTCACTGCAGGATCCCAGGTGGAGCTACTAATATTAGTGATGCACCATCGAGTCCCAGCCAGCATGCAGAATACAAGCAACCTGAAAAAGCAGCAGCATCATTCATCTTATTTATGTTTGTGTTTCTAGGCCTCTCACAGCCGTTTCACCACCAGTGAAAATTCACTCCTCAGGAAGGCAACAGGCTCGTCTCAGAGATTAGGGTTAACACAGTTTAGAAGGTTTTAATTATGGCAATTATTCACTGAGGGGAAACCTGCTTTAATCCTAATCCAACATGTCTCCCATCACCAAAGCACTTTCACTCCTCACACTACTATCTGTTTCTAAGTTTTCTGAAGTCTCATTCGTGAAGTTGAGCATCACTGTTCAAGTCAAAGTCACATTATCTGTGCTATTCGTCTCTGGAAACTCAAGTAACGTCCACGTTTGGAAAAATGCAGGAAACGGCACAAAACAGCTTCAACATCAAAGTGCTTTGATCTAAATATTCCTAAACTCAAGTCCCACTCAGGATGCTTGACTGCGTCCTCCTTCGCCCCCCTTCACTCTTTTCTCCTCTTGTATCTGATGACAGGGTTGTGGGGGGTGTGGATCATCGTGGTGTAGTTGATCGTGGGGAAGTATCCGTCCACCAGGTCAAAGTCATACAGGCGGAGTAACGTGGACCAGATGGTTTTGATCTGAACGTAGGCAAAGTTCTCGCCAATGCAGCGATGGCGGCCTGGAGGAGGAGAGGATCGGTGTCTTTAAGATAATAATTTCTCAACATTCTTTTATGTTCTCTTTTTTTCCAAAAAAAGATACATTTTCTTTCATTCTCTTTATTTAATCAAGAGCATTTATTTTAATGCTAGTTTGCGTTTCTATATTTGATCTGGGAAACACATTTCAGGTGTTTCAGTAAAGTTGTGCACGAATGGTGGTGTTATCGCCAAAGACTAGGGAGGCTTCTTTTTGTTCAGTATTTTCATTCTCACCAGCTCCAAACGGCACGTAGGCAAACTTCTCCCCTGCTGCCGGGTTGTCATTGAGGTAGCGGTCGGGGCTGAACTCCATCCTCTCGTCCCAGGTGTCGTGCAGACGGTGGTTAACGGTCGGGGAGACGCACACCTGGTGCCCCACAGGGATGGTGTAGCCGGCTGCAGTCTGAGGACAAATATACATTAAATGTTATGTTTACTTAAAACAGAAAAAAAGAAGATACGATGAAAAACTGCACATTAAAATCAAAAGAGGAAAGTAGTTTTGATGGTGTGTCACCTGAGGGGAGCGAGCCATCCTCATCATGGTCATAATGGGTGGGCGGAGCCGCAGGGTCTCCTTCAAGCAACGCTCCAACAAGCTGAGATCCTTCAGCTGAGGATGACGCCAAGAGAGATAATTTATCGAAATACTATTAACGACGTAGGCAGTGTATAAAAGTAAACAGAACATGAGTCCTTGTCTACCTGATCGAAGTCGAGTGGCGGCAGGTCTTCGCCGCACACCGCCCTCTGCTCGGCGAAGCAGCGCTCCTGCAGAGCTTTGTCTCTGGCCAGGTAGAAACCCATCCAGGCGCTGGTGGTGGAAGACGTGTGCTGACCCGCCAACAGGAGACCGATCAGCATCCCTGCAATCTCGTCATCATTCAGGGGGCGTCCATCTCTGAAGATCAAAGAAACCTTCTGGATCAGAGCTGATGAAAGTGGTACTTCTGTGTCTGACAGTGACCTCAGGAACCCGAGGGAGGGTTCTGATTTGCAGGATCGGGAACTTTCATGGCTTCTTACTTGTAGGTGGCGTCGATGAGCGTCTGCAGGATGTCGTCCACTTTCTCACCTGATTTCCTTCGCTTCTGAATCACTAGGAAGAAGATGTTCTTGATCTCTTTGTGAGCTTTGTCCCGCTTCCTAATGACCACAAACCATATTTTTAAACACACTTTCTTTCAGTGAATAAATTTCTACAGCTTAAGTCATTATAATTACAACCATGAAGGAAGGGGCTCTCAGACTCTGTGGCGCAACGGTAGCGCGTCTGACTCCAGATCAGAAGGTTGCGTGTTCGAATCACGTCAGGGTCAATAGAGCTGCTTCATCCCCTGAAGCCTTTTGCTGCTAAGTCCTTTAACCCTACAGTTACTGGTGATTTAAATACTCACACAAAACAGAAGAAACAGGAAAACGGCATGAAAGGCTATGTGCCTTACTTGGCAGGTAATACTAAATGATATTGGTTTCGTCACTGGGACCTAAGAGCTTGCAGACTTAAAAGAAAAATTAAAAGAAATTCATAAAAAAAAAGAAACGTCAGTAAAATTTCAAAAAGGAGAGGTGAGCCTTTTTCATCCAGTTTGTTCACACTCCCCAGACTCTGTGGTGCAACAGTAGCACATCTGACTCCAGATCAGAAGGTTGTGTGTTCGAATCACATCAGGGTCAAACTGGTTACTGCATATCCTGAATTCTGTGTAACTACGTGCTACTTCATCCAGCAGTGTAGTGAGAAAAACAGTATTAGAAACCAGTGCAGACAACTTCATAGTTCTTATTTCACCCTACAGGCAGGACCACTGACCACTCCTGTCAATATATGTGCGTATGAACTACTTGGCTTGTCACGTCAGTGTCCTGGGCTCCTCCTACCTGAAGCTGGGCAGGGGCAGCCAGCCAGGAAGGAGCCAGGCGGCGTGACTGAATCCTCCATCTAGGTCGGCGTAGAGCTGCGCCACTCGCTCGTTCAGCATGCTGCGAATCTCGCTCCCGTGGAGGCAGCTGCTGGCGGTCAGGATGATCAGCTCAGACAAGGCCTCGAACAGGTCTGGAGCAAGAGGATGGAATAGTAACAATCCAAAGTTGTTACCATAATCGTTGATTTCATTTAACATGACATGGGAAGTTTTACACAGACACATGCACAAAAAATGAAGTGGTTTCCTGTTCAGACACCAAAATATGGCGTATTAGCCATGCATTTAGACGTGCAGGTTTAGATGCAACGTAAAGCTGTAAATCACTTTGTAGAAATATGAAAACAGCAGTCAACTCCAACAGCAAATACTGCGATATATAATCCTGATCGTATATTCTTACTTCTCTCCCCGCTGTCGCCCCATCTCTGAAAATACTCGATGGTCTCTGCCTCGATGATCTTGACGTGCTCCTTGAAATGAGCGATGTTCAATCCAGTCTTCAGCATCTTCTTCTGTTCTAGAAAGATCTGCAACACATTAAAGAAAGCGCTGATCCCTCTGGTTTTGACACGCCGCTCCTCCTGTGGATTTGTTGATTGAAGATTCAGCCGCTCTGATGGACTCACCGGGTTGGGAACATCGTAAGCCACTCCTTTGCCAAACACTGGCGTGGTCAGTCTGGAGTAGACGTCCTCTGCGTTCAGGTCCTCGTTCTTGCTGTTGAAGAGCAGCGTTGCTGCTTCGCTGCCCAGCAGGTAGGTGAAGGTTTTCCCCACCATGGTAAAGCTGAACACTGGACCATACTGTTGGGGGGGGGGGGGGGGGGGGGGCAGACATGCAAGGTTTAAGGCTCTCAGCCTCAGGGTCAGGACCAAGGGTCACCGAGTACATCAGAGGGGTTGTGAACTGATTAGATCCATTAAGAAATTAAGTGAGTGTGTGAGGAAAAACGAACTGTTGCAGGTTAAGGAAAACACTATTTCTACTATGCTGATAAGGCCATCGATAATTTAAGCTAAAAAACTAAGAATTAAAACGCTTACAAAAGCCAGTTTTGACAAATCGAAATAGCTTTTTATTTTGGTCTTACGAACAATCCAAACGCTGCTGGACTCCTTCTCCAATGTTGCCGTTTATAGTCAATAAAATTATGACTTCAAAAAAAAAAAAAGTTGCACATTCAGCATCAAAATACTCGAGTTCTAGCAAGGTATCACTTACTTTTTCATATGCATTTTCTAGAAATTCAATGGGACTTTTTCCGAACGCAATAGCATGACCCAAGAAGGGAACACTGGAAGGGATGTAAGGTGGATATTTCTGCACAAAAAAAAAAAAAGACAGACATTAATGAATGACATATTGACACTACGTCTCAAAAATTACGTTTAGCACTTCATAGTTGATCTCAGGCTAACTCACTGGATCCTTTTCGGACGCCTGTTTGAGCAGTATTTTGGAGACATATCCCAGGGTGAGCGTGATGACAGACGCCGCCAGCACCACGGAGGTTAAGTTGTCGTTCACTTTCCCGACAGTGTCCCCGAGGAGCCTGCTGCTCAGCTGGTACAAGTGCATCGACATCTTAGCGCTCTTCTCCCTAAAAACGCCTCGTAAACTCACTAAAAACAGTCAATTAGCTTGCAGGTTTGCAGGACAACCGCCGTGCCTGTTTAGGTACCCCCTCGAATCCTAGTTCATAATTGTCCAGATGACCTGCTGCACAAGTTAGTGGCTCTTTGATATTGTTCACCCCGCATCTCTACCTGTCAACTCGTCCTGCCCACGCCTGACCAACGACGGCTTCCCATTGGCTGTTAGACGCGCGTCTGTCAAACACCTGCTGCTCTGATTGGCTGCCGCTGTGTGAACCGATGTCTGGCTATATGATGTCATTCCGCAAGGCGAAATGGTGTGTTCTGTTCAGTTGGGACGTGAATTATTTATTTATTTATTTATTTTTAAAAAAGGAGAAAAGTTGTAATTGGCAATAAAAAATCTTATTGTCCAACAAGTTGCAATTCAGTTGAATCTATTGTCTAGAGACTGAACATATATACGACATTTCAATGTCACTGACAACTAAAAGGAGAAAGTTGTCTAAATCAGTAGATTCAGCTGTGCCCTAACGGCTAATCATTGTAGCCTCGTTGCTAATCACTTGCCAGGTTACATTTTTTTTATTTCATTTACCAGATTAATTTTGAAGATTGGTCAACTTCACTTGAATGAGGGCAGATTTAAGTAACAGAATGCATTCTTGAATGTTAAGTGATGTCACATAACCAGGTAAAAATCTCAAAGGACCCAGATAAATAATGTATGTTAGGAATATTATGGATTTGTGTCACCTGGACGGCCAGAGCAAGCTGACAATTTTGATTTTACACACTTTAACTATTTTATAAATACTGTAATACTTCTAAGTTATCTGTAGTAACAATATCAACATTACCTTATTCTGTTTAAACATTTCCACAGGAAGAGAGAGAGAGAGAGAGAGGGAAAACCCGAAGACATTCAGACGACAATCAGTTTATTAAACAAAACATTAAATTAACTTATTTACATGCGTGAAAATATAGGAGTCGAAAAAACACAGTGTGAAGTTGTGAGAGATATGGGTGAGATTAAGATACAGAATGAGGCTTTTGTGCAGAGGTCCATCCAGCATTTTTGCAGTCAGATTCCAGTCAGTAAGAACCTGCGCTGACATCTTTGGCAGCTCTGTTGCCCTCAGCTGTTGTTCAGCCGTAGGCGTATTTGTCTGTGGCACCTTTATCATTTGGGGTCATCTGTCCACTTAGCTTCATCAAGAGCTTGATGATGAGGCCAGCCTGAGAGGAAATAAAACATAAGTGACAGAAAAAAGATTACAGTTGGGGAAAAAAAAGGCTTTCAAGAATGCTAATCCTGATTATGGTAACAGTGTGTGAACCACTTTCAGCGTAGTTACCTGTTTTGTGTGCACGATGAAGTTCATTTTGTTTTCACCACTGTGTATTTGGAAGTACTGGTCCGCGTGTCCAAGCTGCCACATGAATGTCCCATACTCTAAACTGATGAGAAGGACCTAGGAGGTCCAAGGTTTCAATTAATAAACTGGATATCAAAAATTCAACGAACACTGATCTAAGATTTTATTAGCAACTGACAGATATCCATCCCTCCATTCTCTACTGCTTAGCCTGTTCAGGGTCGCGGGGGGTCTAATTTTGGGGGTTACAATTTTCCCTTTATCTCCATAAAAGTGGCCCTTTAAACCTTGAACACACCTCGGAAATGTTTAAAATGTAAAAGTCAACATAAAAAAAGACGACAGGGTACCTTAGTCTCCATATTCATGAGGTGAAGACCCTTCGTGTTGACCCCCACATAGACTCTGATGACTTTGTGGTTGCTGGCGCTGGCCTTGGTGTAGACCTGACCTGTGAAGAAGGCCGCTCCGTAGGTAGGGATGTCCCAGCAGTTCTGCAGGAAGAGACGCTGCAGGTGATGCATCTCTTTGCTCACCCCCTCACTGGTGCTCAGGGCCTGTCAGAGAGAGAGAATGAGAGGGGGGGGGGGTGAGAGAGAGAGAGAGAGTTACCTCAGTGGGGTTTTATTTAAATATCAAAAGGATATTTGTGTTTGAAAACTGCAGCATACTTTATATTCATGAAGAATCCTGTTGGTCCAGTGGTACGCTTTGCTTTTCACTTTCAATATCGGCACAATTGACCTCAAGTTTTCCTCACTGTTGAAAAAAAGCATTGAATATTCAAGCAAAAACAAGGTTTGATGTTATTTCATAAGTGCAGTGTGTATTCAAGTACAAATATGATCTTCTTACTTGAGGAAGCCCTGCTTGTGTTTCTTGCTCTCATAGTTGCCGTAGATGATCTGCAGGAGCAGGCTGGCCAGTGTGATCAGCTTGCTGTCCGGAGCAGGAAAGAAACCCTTCAGGAGGCAGTGACGGGCCTCATCAAACAGGATGAGGATGGCCAGCGGATCCTCAACCTGGAACAACACAGTCAGTAACTCTGATCGTATCCCCACGCTGTTCCCCAAAGCTCCTTGCCATGACTTTTAACTTCAGCGTGCAAGCTACCTTCTTCTCTACATCCAGAGGCAGCCGAACATCCCGACGCAGGAAGAGCTGAGGCGTCTCCCTCTGAGGGTCCAGCACCGTCAGGTCTGTCACAATCTCCGTCCAGATTCGCAGGTGCTGCAGGGGCTTGTGATATGGCTTCAGCTGCAGGTCTGTCACACGTTAAGGCGCATTAGCTGAAGTGACAAAGCTACTCAAGAATGTGACGGTTGCTCATAGGTTTGTCTCTTTGAAGCTGCCTGAACAGCTTGTGCTTGAGTGAATTTGTGACTGAACTCACGGAGGTTCTCAGAGCAAATCCAGATAGTAAAGTACTGCTGCGTGTCCTGAGACAGACGCATTCCCTCCATGATCTGCTGCACTGTCGTGTTATTGCCGTGTTTCAGCTCCACAGAGCGATAGGAGCCGTCCATACGGTAGATACGCACCTTCTCATACTGTGAAACACAGACAACAGAAGATAAAAAAGATGAAAACTAACTTTCTGAAGGACACTTCCGACTGTGCTTGAGAAAACAGCACCATCTAGTGAACAACAGACTCAACTGCAACGACAGTTCACTTTTCTTGGGTGTCACACCTCAGTATAATAATCAGTGTGTGATGTGCAACTCACAGGTTTGCTACTAATTTGCTGCAAGAGCTCCATCGTCTCCTCCCATTCGTTCTGTTTGTTCTCCTCACATACTTGCAGCGGCGACCTCTTCTGCTGGTCTTCTATGTGCTGTTGTTGGTAAAAGTTGATATCAATATTAATGGAAATTCTATGAACGATCCAACACCACACACCCCCCTCCCTCCTCATGAACACTCCAGAAAATGACCTGCTCTGTTCACACATGAGCCGAGTTGAGCTACGACGGTTTAAAGCAATACTTCAGCCATAAAAAAGCCGACATATTTAGCCTTCCAAATGTGTTTCTTTATGGTTTGTAATTTCTCTTGTTAAAGCTTCGGAATTTCAATTCACCAAATTGTCCTGATTGTACGACACCTTTTGTACCGCCCAAGAGATATTAAAAACCAAGAATGAAAGACATGATTCTTGATGCATTGCATGTAATGTTAACACCAACATCACATTTCGTACCCGGTCGATCTCGGGGTGCTGCAGCAGGAGCTGTACAATGTCAGCATGGCCGCCTCTTGCTGCAAAGTGCAGGGGGGAACTGAGCTGACCGTTCAACAGGTTTGGATTACATTTGCCTTTGTCCAGCAGGAGTTTGGTTGCCTCAACTTTGCCGTGCCTGATGGAGACCCACAGACGTCCCCATGAACAAGATAAACTCAAACCCCCCCCCCACCCCAAAAAAAACATCCTTGAGGAGTGATGAACAGCAGACTCACCAGCAGGCATAGTGGATGGGCGCCCAGTGGTCGCTGTCCAGCTGCTTGACTGAGAAGCCACTGTCCAGAAGCTTGGAGAGCAGCTCTGTGTCTCCCTCACAGGCGCTGCGATGGAGGGGGAAGTCATCCACCCACTGACGCTCTCTATGAAGACAGAAGAATCCAACAGATCAGATCCCTTCATGGCACAAAAACCCCAGAACATAAATATATCAGAATCAGCTTTATAGATCAAATGTAAATATGCGTGCACATTCAAGGAGTTCGATTGTCATTTTTGAACAGCTTTCTTAAGTATAAACGCCAAACATGGGGCTCAAACCCACGAGCCACAAACCACCTGAGCTATCCAGGCATTAGATTCAAGCTAGGATAATGCCTCACTTGTCTTCATTCACACAGTTGGGACCTTGTTGCCACTTGTCCCTGGAAGGAATCTGGATCTTGGAGTAGTCCGGTGCTCCAAGCCCAAAGTAGGGATTGATGATAACTTTGTCAACCTGCAAACAAAATCCCACACAGGGATGAAGAGACGTGAGTTAATAGGATTCATTAATAGCAGAACTGAATATTAATAAATAAGTTGTTGGACGATTTTGATTCCAGTCTCAGATGTGGTATGACGGCGTCTCTTACCCGGTTGGTATACTGCAGATCAGAGCCGTAGAGAGGGTTAAGGATGCACATGTCCGCCTTCTCCAGGGACATCATCTTGCTCTTAATCTCCAGGGCAGTGTAGCCCATGTGCAGACCCTCGTCGCTCAGTTTTCCGTCACTGCTGTATGCAGGGTTGTTGACGTTGGTCTTCACCCGTTCAACAGGTGCTGGCCGGAACAGAGCGGGGATGGCGTGAGGCACGGTGTGCTGCTCTGCTAACCATCTGTGGAGGTACCAAAGACCATAAGTCTCCTGACTAGCAAAGGCAAGCCTAAATATTTCATGTATCCTCACTTGTCTAAAGCCAGGAGCATCTTGGAGGTTATGGAGCAGAAGTGGGTGCTGGTCTCGCTGCAGACCCGCATAATATCCTGGAAGCAGTAGAAGTTGGGGCTCCCAGCATTGTAGGCAGACTTGCTGTTATCTGTTCAGAACAGCTCATTAATAAACTGCTGAACCACATACAAATTTGTGGAATTACTTCAGCTAACCTTTAACACTGACTGGCACAACAAAAAGTGAGGTCTCTCTTCCTTCATTGTCTCCGTCAAGGGTGAATTTCTTCATGTGCACCACACGTTTCCCTGGAACACGACATTGTGTTGAGAACAAGCAACAGGACTTTCCCTACCACATTGTTACCTCAAAATTGTGTCTAGTGTCTGTGACTTTTTCCAACATAAGGATTATGCCCCTAGTGTTCAATGCAAGGACATGCACTTCCTACTTGGACCAGTGTTCCATTATTCCAGTGTTTCTCAATCCTGGTCCTCAAGGTACACCACCCTGCATGTTTTAGACACATCCCTGCTCCAACACACCTGATTCAAATGGGTGGCTCGTTATCAGACCTCAGCAGAGCCTAGTGATGAGCCGTGCTTCACCTGAGAGTCACCACAAGCTGAACTAAAATCAGCAGTTGCAGATGTACCTATGAAAGCTGGGTTGTTAGACATTGGTTTGATGGTTTCGTCGACATAGTCCAGTATGGATTTGGATTTGTCTCCTCCTGCTTGAATCTTCGTCGCCAGGAGGACTTTCTTTCTTTTCTTTTCCTTCCCCTCCAAAGGCACTTCAGCCAACAGGATCTTCACGGAGGAAAGATGGAAGCACACGGTCAGACAAGAACTGAGGGCTGCTGGTTAACTGGCTGCGTCAATGTTTTGCTGTTGCAATAGAGGTAACTCACACAAACTGGTTAATTGGAATGTTTAAAATACATGTTAAATATATAAGGAAGTTATAATAATAAAAAAATCTCCAGTTGAATGTGATCCATGTGATCAACAATCAAGCAGTACATGTACCTCATATGCTTTGGCTCGGTACTCCTTGGAGCTCAAGCTAACTTGACTCTTTGGGCGAATGACAGCGACAAACACATCCTCCAGGCCGTCCTCGCTGCCCATCGCGCCGACTTCTCTTCAGTCCCGGCAAAACATCCTGCACAAGGGCCAAATACTGTGGAGAGGCATGCCTGGAACACACAATCACAGGAGAATGAACTGACTGACATCCAGTTAGTCAGTACATTGATATCCTGGGACTATGTTTTTGAGTTTGTTTTGGAGCTGAAAGCACCTCAGCCACAGATCTTCTGCTCGTCCTGTCCAATATGAATGCCATTGATTACGACTGTGACTCTTAATCAAGCTGCTAAAATGGCCGTTGTGAGAAGGCCTCATTAGAAGGATGTAGTTAAAGGAAACAGAGGAGACAACAATGGAGGAACATTAAAGTAACAGCACATCCGTTAAAAATGTATGAAGCAGGTATAAACTGCGTCATTATCTTGAGGTCTTACAACAACAGATGAGGTGCGTAATGGCTGCTGTTACAACATAATGTATAAGAAATGTGACTATTATTGTTAGTGTTTTGAATTTAGCGACAAAAGTAGCAGATGCAAGATTTTAAAAACTACTTCAGACAAAACTGCAAGTGTAGAACAAAAACTCAAGAGGACAGAAGTGATTAGATTAGTCCTCTGGTTTCTGTGAGGGAAACACTGACAGGCAGCAGCAGAGATCAACTTGTTGAGTTCAGATGAGGGTCACGCCCCGGAAACCAGATGCTCTCTTGTCTTTTAACTAGTTACAGCTAAAGAAAAAGTGCACATTGTTCTGTATTTTATTATCCACCACTGGGTCTCTCCGACGTTGATGTACTTCCTTCTCTTGAGCCAACATGGTCAACTTTGTTTGGAGGCTGTAGCCGGGATGCTAAGTCGCAACTCATCATAACATCGTTAAACGGTGCAAACTTACCGAAAGCGAAGCGAATTTTTGTCAAACGCCCCAAACACCGATTTTATCAGTCTTCATTTAGTGACACGAATCAGTCCTGGGTCTCTCCATTGATCCAGGTAAACTTCCAGAGTAGATATTTGGGTTGAGGTAGTCGTAGGCCCGTAATTTAGCCAGAGACAACAAGGGAGTCACGTTACGTTCACGGACCGTCAGCACCGGTAGGACAACAGAGGACTCAGGCGGTGAGGGGGATTCACTGCGGCCTCAGAAGTAGAAATGTCATGTATTTTTAGTTGCAGTATATGTAGAAATACTCTAGACTGGATATAGTTAATGAGTGGGCTTTAATGAGGAGCAAAGCATTTAATCTCCTCAAAATTTCCAAAAAAATCTTAGTGTTTTGTGTTGAACAAAGAATATAATGCAACTATGAAACAGTGAAATAAAACCTAACACCAGTGTATTGTGATGAAATGACCATTGATCCTTTTCTGCATACAGTTAGAGATTTGTTTTTGTAAGTGCAACAGTTTCACTGTTCTTTGTCAAAAGGGGGAGAGTTGCTCATGTAAACCCTCATGATTTTCATGTTAGTGCAAAAGTTTCTATGCAATGTTACGTTTGCATTCATGCATGGGTTTGTGTTTATTCCATAGTTTCTTTTTAGATACACTGGGTCTCCATACTAAAAGATAGAAATATGATCCTATTCAACAGAACACTTATTTAATGTTTCAATTATACAGTTGGTCAGTAGTGAAACTCATGATTCTCTACACATCTCCTCAGGACTCAGTGTGGTCTCTCTGGGGTGTGACTGGATGATGATGATGATGATGATGATGGTCCACTGGTGGATCCATGAGGGTTGAACAGCGTTTCTATGCTCTTTGAGTCCACCTTTTTTTTCTGCATTTATAAGCCAATATTCAGGATCATATCTGTCTCTGAATTTTGATGACACTCGATACACGGAAGTATTTTCTTGATGCTGGATTAGTGAGAACTCCCTCTACCACTTTCTTGTTAATCTTGTCTCCTTTTTTTCTTTGGAACAATTTATTTTTTATTGACATCATACTTCTGGAATTCTGTCACCACTACAGCCACCAGAAATGGCATGCAGTTTTGATTGTCTTTTTGTTGTCATTAAAATATGACATGGCTCTGAAGAATAATTTAATGACATATCATACCTCCGGGAACCTAAATGGAATCTAGTTGTCTTTGTTATGGAAAAAGAAATATTTTGTTCCTTTGAACTAAGGAGGCCAAATGCAACAACAACAACAGTTGCATTATTTAAAATTCTCTGTAGAGAGAGAGAGAGAGAGAGAGACCGACCTCCTGCTCCCTAAAATGGAGTCGGTCAACACGAGTGCCATTAAAAAGATTTTCATCACCGGTCCTGTTACAAGATATTTTTAATGATATGAAGCATCATGTGAGCCTTTATGCTGATACCAGGCATAGACGTAATAAAACCTCGTCAAAGAGGCGGCAATGTCATTTCATAAGAGGGAATGAAGCATTGTTTCCTGGGTTTAATAAATGAGGACTTTTTCTATCAATTTTAGGGAGAGTTTTTTTTTTATGTTTTTTTATGGTGTTTTTGCCATGAGTTGTTTTAAGGTAGTAATTTTCTATTAACCTTTGTAGTTTTATATGATAAGACCCTTAACTGTTTTTATTCCTATCATTTTTTTGTATTAAGCATATTAACATGATCCAATTGTTACTGCCTCCCAGTTCATGGCTTAATACAGAACATCACCTCTGGTCTACACATCTCCTCAGGACTCAGTGTGGTCTCTCTGGGGGTGTGACTGGATGATGATGATGATGATGATGATGATGATGGTCCACTGGCGGATCCATGAGGGTTGAACAGCGTTTCTATGCTCTTTGAGTCCACCTTTTTTTCTGCATTTATAAGCCAATATTCAGGATCATATCTGTCTCTGAATTTTGATGACACTCGATACACGGAAGTATTTTCTTGATGCTGGATTAGTGAGAACTCCCTCTACCACTTTCTTGTTAATCTTGTCTCCTTTTTTTCTTTGGAACAATTTATTTTTTATTGACATCATACTTCTGGAATTCTGTCACCACTACAGCCACCAGAAATGGCATGCAGTTTTGATTGTCTTTTTGTTGTCATTAAAATATGACATGGCTCTGAAGAATAATTTAATGACATATCATACCTCCGGGAACCTAAATGGAATCTAGTTGTCTTTGTTATGGAAAAATAAATATTTTGTTCCTTTGAACTAAGGAGGCCAAATGCAACAACAACAACAGTTGCATTATTTAAAATTCTCTGTAGAGAGAGAGAGAGAGAGAGAGAGAGAGAGAGAGAGACCGACCTCCTGCTCCCTAAAATGGAGTCGGTCAACACGAGTGCCATTAAAAAGATTTTCATCACCGGTCCTGTTACAAGATATTTTTAATGATATGAAGCATCATGTGAGCCTTTATGCTGATACCAGGCATAGACGTAATAAAACCTCGTCAAAGAGGCGGCAATGTCATTTCATAAGAGGGAATGAAGCATTGTTTCCTGGGTTTAATAAATGAGGACTTTTTCTATCAATTTTAGGGAGAGTTTTGTTTTTATGTTTTTTTATAGTGTTTTTGCCATGAGTTGTTTTAAGGTAGTAATTTTCTATTAACCTTTGTAGTTTTATATGATAAGACCCTTAACTGTTTTTATTCCTATCATTTTTTTGTATTAAGCATATTAACATGATCCAATTGTCACTGCCTCCCAGTTCATGGCTTAATACAGAACATCACCTCTGGTCTACACATCTCCTCAGGACTCAGTGTGGTCTCTCTGGGGGTGTGACTGGATGATGATGATGATGATGATGATGGTCCACTGGTGGATCCATGAGGGTTGAACAGCGTTTCTATGCTCTTTGAGTCCACCTTTTTTTTCTGCATTTATAAGCCAATATTCAGGATCATATCTGTCTCTGAATTTTGATGACACTCGATACACGGAAGTATTTTCTTGATGCTGGATTAGTGAGAACTCCCTCTACCACTTTCTTGTTAATCTTGTCTCCTTTTTTTCTTTGGAACAATTTATTTTTTATTGACATCATACTTCTGGAATTCTGTCACCACTACAGCCACCAGAAATGGCATGCAGTTTTGATTGTCTTTTTGTTGTCATTAAAATATGACATGGCTCTGAAGAATAATTTAATGACATATCATACCTCCGGGAACCTAAATGGAATCTAGTTGTCTTTGTTATGGAAAAATAAATATTTTGTTCCTTTGAACTAAGGAGGCCAAATGCAACAACAACCACAGTTGCATTATTTAAAATTCTCTGTAGAGAGAGAGAGAGAGAGAGAGACCGACCTCCTGCTCCCTAAAATGGAGTCGGTCAACACGAGTGCCATTAAAAAGATTTTCATCACCGGTCCTGTTACAAGATATTTTTAATGATATGAAGCATCATGTGAGCCTTTATGCTGATACCAGGCATAGACGTAATAAAACCTCGTCAAAGAGGCGGCAATGTCATTTCATAAGAGGGAATGAAGCATTGTTTCCTGGGTTTAATAAATGAGGACTTTTTCTATCAATTTTAGGGAGAGTTTTGTTTTTATGTTTTTTTATGGTGTTTTTGCCATGAGTTGTTTTAAGGTAGTAATTTTCTATTAACCTTTGTAGTTTTATATGATAAGACCCTTAACTGTTTTTATTCCTATCATTTTTTTGTATTAAGCATATTAACATGATCCAATTGTTACTGCCTCCCAGTTCATGGCTTAATACAGAACATCACCTCTGGTCTGCTGGTCACACTCGACTATTCAAGTATTGGAGTATAACCCTTTATTGTTTAAATGTTGAGATCAACAAGTTCATGGAATTTCCAGTTTAACAATACATAATCAACTGATGCATATTTTTATTCAGACCATATCAAACACAAGCCTCTTTTTAAAAAGCAAATACAATGTGGATCTAATAACAATTGCTGTGATAATATCAAGTGTAGCTCAAACAGAAATATAGCTTCAGTTTTACATTTTTTGTTATTACATGATTTGTCATTTTTCTTATTGGTCCACAGCTCAGAGCATAGAGGATTTGGTAGTTTCTCTGTGTTGCCATCAACTGGACGTCAACTCTGCTGGTCAGGAGGCGTTTTTGTCTTTGCACTGACTGAGCACCTCCTGCATCTTCATCTGGATGTCATGCACTCTCTTGGCCCACTTCTCCCGCACCTCGTCTTCGTCATCCTCTGTCACAGCCGTGTAGGCCATGAGGGCGATGAGGCCCATGTGGAACAGGTGAGTGATGTGTGAACAGTGGCGCTCCATAATCTCTTGGTTTTTGTTGCAGTTATCCAGGTACACTTTCAACAGGGATCTTCCAAACAGGGAGTTGGTACCCATCACACCATTGTAGTACACATTCAGGCTCAAGTCACCCTTGTCACGGGTATAAATCTTGTCAAACTCGTCCATGTAGCGGCGGTTGTTGTCCGGATCTTTCTTCATCTGCGCCACCATGCTGTTGAAGGCAGTGTACTGGTGCTTGATGTATTCCTCGTACTTGCCGAAGGTTTCGTTCACCTCATCGATGCGGATCTGTTTCAGGCATTGCTGGTTCTTCTGGGAGATGCTCTCAAGTTTGGCGTGGATAGCCTGGAAGTCCTTGTCCAGAGCATGGCCCTCCTCATCCAGCAGGCCTTTGCGAGCTACCCCAACCAGGGACGAGACGATGCCAAAGATGGGGTCGATGGAGGAGGCAAAGGAGGACACCTTCTCCACACAGCACAAAACCTTGGCTGCAGTTTTCTTGATCTGGGCAGAGTCCGCCATCACTGCAGCTTCTCTTCAGCCGCGTTAAGGTCAAAGTCAGTCTGAAAGAAAGACAGAACAAAACAGCATGTTCAATTAAACGGAATCCGTACTCTGGAGGGTTCCGTCACAGTCTCAGCAAAACTTTCCCTGGATACAACTGGAACTTGAACAAAACAATTGCTCGCAGAGGCAAATGTTTATTTACTAGCATGACCATAAAAATGTTGCTGAATGACGACCAAGTCCACTGTTACTCGGCACCCATTCCACCAACTGCTGCACATTTGACATATTGAAGCAGGTATCATCGTACACTTAGCTACATCTGTGGTGACAGCGCTTTTACTTTTGAGCAGAGTTGGATTTATCAAGTCACGACGATTACTGATCATATTTAAATTATTTTCTTCAGGAGAATTGTTTATCACAAGTTCTTCAAGTTTAAGCTGACATGCTGAAATGTTGTTTTCTTAAAATAAAAATAGACGTTTACATTTTAGACTTACACCTTAAATCAGACTCTGCATCCTACACTCATAGAAATTATAACGATAAATGTGTCTATTAAATGAAGATGCCTGCAATATTATATTACTTTTTATTGAGTTCTACCTTCTGCTAGCTAACAGACAAACAGCAAAGACATCCTAATTTCGTCACCAGGGGTCATTATCCTAATTACCATGATATTTCAAGAAATAATCTCTTGGATGATAGAAGCTGTGCTTCTCCATTGTCTTCTCAATTAATTTCAATTTTATAAAAATATTGAGAGAACTTTGTTTTATTCCAACCAAGTTTCAAAATTTTTCCTTCATTCCAGTGTTTTTTTTTTTTGTTTTGTTTTTTAGGGGTTTCACTTAAATCCACATAAATCAAATTGAATAATCTTCTAAGATAAAACTGTGGTTTAATTCTCTCATAGTTGGGAGATTACTCATCGTCCAATGTTGACCTCTTGGAAAAATAAGGAGTGGGTGTGTCATTGTAGTGAAACAAGAATGAGTAGAACCAGTTACATGGGATCATTTTGTAATCTTTCAGCCGTCTTCTTCAGCAGCTCTCATTGGAGAAGAAAAGGCCACTTGGGGCCTTAAACTACAGCATGATACTGTTGTGTATTTATCCCCGTCTCCCTCATTTCCTGATCTGAGTACACCCTCAAATCAACCATCACTTACTGAGCTTTCATAACATCAGCTGGCTCAGCTATCTCTCTCCCCTCAAACACACACACACACACACACACCAGCACTGATTGTTGATTACACATGAGTGCTGCAGATGTTTACTCACCAGAGATAAAGCTGTTGGTAGTTCTCTGTCTACTGAAGCCGTCTGACTTTCCTTGCCACCATTTTGCTCCCTAACCAACTCAGGACAGCCCCTTCCTGCCAAATAAGGGAGTGAAGACCAGGAAGTGACTCATCTGTGCCTTGTGCTGATTGGAGGAGGAGACTTCCTCCAGATTAATTGCTGCTGCAGTCTCCAGACCAGCCTGTAACCAGAAACACCAGAGATGTAGACAATGTCTAATGACCAGGAAGTGGAATCTTTTTTTTTTTTCCCCCTTTCAAGTCTTACTATTAGTCTGACCCAAATTAAGACAAGACTTGGATTAGAGATACATTCTCATCCAATAATCAGGTCCATACAGTTTTAAAGATACAAATTCCTAATTTGATTTTTTTCTTGTTAGACTTACTACATCAAAAACATTGTTCATGATTTTATTTAAAAAAAAATCACCATTTTTGAAGATGTATGTTTATTTGGCATCTGCCTCAGAGCTTGACAAGAAGATAGACTCCCTCCTCCCCTGTGTGTGTTTGTGAGGAACCTAAGACCCACAGATACCAACTGGCTCCTAGTTTGAGTAGTGCAATGAATGTTAGTGGACCCGCAGGTTGAACTGGTATATTCCAGTAAGGTTCAGGATCTTGGTTCGTCCAAAAAGTTATCATCCTCATCCTTTCTTACAAAGTTGGCCAAAATGATTGGTAGCAGTTAATCTTGTAGTTGTCAACAAGTCTTTTGTTTTGTCTCCCAGGAATAAAATTTGGAGGTTTTGCATCAAAGGAATTAATCCTGACGATGTGTCTGATTGGAAAATCAGGCTATCGCTCACTCAGCTCTATTAATATGGATAAAGGCACTTTTGATTGTGCTAAGCTTCACAAGCAGTCAACAACTCTCTGAGGGGCTCAGCTCTCTAAGTGCACACAGAGGAGGGAGGGTGTCCAACATCTGGTCCGGCTCTGGGGACAGCAACAGTCATCAAGTGAATTTGGTGCGTTCCTCAGCATTTGTTTGCATGTCACACAAAGCAGTTAAAACCTACACATTAACATTGAGTCTCACAATCAAAACAACATTTTAACTATTAAAAGAGACCCCACGTTGACGAGTATTACTCACCGCATCCACATGGCATGTAATAAAAGCTATAGGAATGTGGATTCTGGGTATACCACCTGTCTTAACAGCTAAACAAATATTGTTCATCGCGACAAGAACAAGGCCGTTGTGTAATGTTTGACTTCCTACTGAGTGATATAAGACAAAAAAGCATCTGCAGAGTTTTCCATGAACACACAAACACACCCTTCCCCTCTCAGGGTAAAGGACCTCTCACACATCCTCAGCTTGTGTCCATGGGGAGGACGAGATGTGCTTGGATAAATTATTCTGCTGTTAATCAAAAAAAATTGATTGCCACATACAGTGGCAGATGTCAGGTGACCTGAAGTGCAGTATTTAGCAAATCTTTCCATCTTCAGTTTTATTGTTTTGTAGTACAGAACAGCTCCGTCAATGACTTCTGTAATTCTAATCATTTACATTTTGTTTGTGCTTATTGTGATTATTTATTGTGATTAGTGAACAACCTGATTCGATGAATAGCTCTCACCCCCCCCCCCACACACACACCCCCACCCCTCGCCCTAACACACATACAGGCCCCCCCATCCCGCCCCAGCGCTCTAATGTTCAGCTGCTCCTCTCTGGTATTTCCCACAATAACATCCCAGGTCGAAACACTGGCTCCGCCCTTTTGTCTCCAGCCTTCCACCCCCCCCCCCCCCATCTCTCTTTCTGTCTCTCTGTATCTGTCATCCCCAGGGACCTGCACTGGACCGACAGCCAGCACCTGGTTTCAGGTATGAACTTGAGAGGAGCACATTAATAAATCAACAGGTCAGCAGCAGTGGTAGCTTGGGATCTGACAGGTTAAGCCTGCTATTGAAATGGCATGGAGGGGCAATGAGGTCGACCCAACATGACCATGTATTGTTTTCACTGGTTGGTTGTTGTTGTTTTTTTTTCATTAGCTGAGCGTAGTTTGTCTTTTATAATCATATGCAGGTGCATCTTAGCTTTCTGTTGAATTAAATTTGAGCTTAAAATAATATTTTTTTTCATTCGTTTAATGTGCTCTAATTTATCTCTCAACAGGAATTAAATGCAAATTCCACAGCTAAGTAGTAGAGTATTCCAGAGTATGTGGAGTGCCAGCGTCAGAGTCGTGATACCAAGAGAGGGAACAACATTTTCATCATGTCCCTTGAATGAAACAAATCTATAGAGTAGTGAGTGAGTTTTACTGGGGGGGGGGGGGGGGAGAATTGTAGTATTTAAAGTACGATCCCTCCTTTACTTTAGGCTCTGTTGACCAACAGTTTATGAATAAATCTAAGTATTCATCCTTTCGCTTGGCTCACCAATTAAATGGTCATTGTTTTTGTCAAATTTGTTATTCAAGCTGATTATTTAAAAGTAACTATTTACGTGGCTTCTTTTTCTTTTTCTTGCAGAACCCCCTCATCAGAACTGCATAAAGCTGTGAAAAATGTGGAGAGTATCGATTCAGCTAATGGTTCTTATTGGGTAAGTACTTCAAAAAGTCTTCTCAGACTGAGTGTCCCTTGTGTCCCGTTCGTGCATATTCCGATATCCCTGGTATGTCTTTGGGAAATTTCTCTGGAAGAACTAAAACATTTTAGTCGGTCAAAGGTCAAGGTCACTGTTACTTCACATGCATGCCTTGAAATTTAGCACCATTTTACTAAAGGATATACTGAAATGGTTTGAGTGGTCAAAGGTCAAAGTCACTGAAACTGCTTTTCCTTGTGGATGCCAACAATCCCAATGATGTCCTTCTACCTTCGGCTATTTGATTTTTACTAATTTGACTTGTGACTCAGTGTGATTTTAAATGGACATCGAGCCTCATTTACAAGTAGTTCTATGTTAATTTACAGCACCTTAATGATGTTGAAATGTATTTTTATCGCCGTTAATGTAACAGTCTCAAAGGGCTTTAAGACATCTTCTTTACGTCTACAAAACACACCTGGATCTGTTTTATAACTCGTGATTTCTTTGATGAATGATCTCTATGTCAAATCTCTCGTGTTTTAGAGTCACTGGTCTGAGTTACGGAGCTGTTCAAAGGCCTGACTATGATGATACACCCACGCCAGAGTTCCTGAACCCATCCTGGATGGCCCGTATCCCCAATGATCAGCCGCTGTCTGAGGTCACCATGCCTGGGACCCACAACACCATGGCCCTGTACGGTGGCATCTATGCTGAGTGTCAAACCTGGAGCCTGCCTTCCCAGCTCCACGCCGGTATCCGCTTCCTAGACATCCGTGTCCGTCATGTCAAAGGGAACCTCACCATCCACCACGGGGTGTCCTACCAACGGGCTCACTTTGGCCATGTGTTGGAGGGTGTGGCCGACTTCCTTCGCAGGTATCCCAGTGAAACCGTACTGATGCGCGTAAAGGAAGAGTTCAGCGAGACATATGACATCTATGGGGCTGTAGTAGACTACATCCATCGCTACGCTCAGTGGGACCTGCTGTGGCACAGCCGGCTGGTGCCCACCATGGGTGAGGCTCGAGGGAAACTCATCATCCTGCAAGACTTCTCCGGGCCGGACTTGGGGATGCGCTATGGTTCTCTGGACATCGCTGATGAATGGAGGGTAAGATAGCTCAGGGCACATTTTTCTTTCCTTGACTGAAAACAACTCCAGTTTGTCCTGAAAACATTACTTTTTACCTTAAAAACCATGACAAAGCTCCTCAATCCCACTTTCAGGGTAACACTAAAGCACTTCCTCAACCAAACCAGCAGAGACAGAGGGCCGCCCACCCTTGTCAGATGCAGGATTGTTAGTTTGATGGATGATGTATCTGAAATAAATGAGTGACATTTTTAAGTGTGTGTGAGCTGATGAGACTAGGAGGCCAGTGATTAAGGTCTTCACCATTCTCCCTGTGTAGGTTCCCACACTTCTCCACGTAGAAGAGAAGTGGCAGAGCATCTACGAACACCTGGAGGCTGCACCTGCAGGAAGCAAGAGCCGGATCTTTCTCTCTTACAGCAGTGGAGCTGGTTTGTTTGCTTACCCCAGAGCTGTGGCTCAGCGCATCAATACACAACTGTACAACTATCTCAGGTCCAAGACGGACCTGAATCAGCGCTTCGGGATCATATGCATGGACTTTCCTGCTGCTCCAATTATTCAAATGATTGTTGACTTCCAGGTAAAGCATGACATAAAAAGAAAACATGTGGTCAATTCTGTTTTTAGGAAGCCAAGTTCAGATTTCACAATAGCTTCACTAACAAAGAAAATGATCCAAATGTTGTCTGTTAATATCTGAGCCAAAGTGACATATTAATGAAGTATCTCACTCAAAAATGGTGATGCTTTGCACACTAATAAACTTATGTGGAAACTAATGTATGTTTTTGCTGTTAATTCTGTGAAGCTGAAGTCAAGTGATTTCAAGTTAAATTGAAAATGATCAAAACAGAAACAACAGCAGCTCTCCCCGGAAAGATGAGCACATGTCTGAGTTGTGTTTGGACCAGTGAGATGGAAGTAACCTCATTTTATTTGCACTTGGTGGCAGTGCTGCTGCAGGGGAACTACAATCCCCTGCAGCAGCACTGCCACCAAGTGTTGTAGGTTTGCCATTTCTTCTGCCACTTTGCTACTTCTCATCACAAACTCACTGCAGTGATGACTCATTCTCACCACAGCTGATTTCAAACAGACTTTGGTGTCTTGGCAATGTTTCCTGCTGTGTTTCAAAATGATCTTACTTTTCTTTTCTTTTTTTTTTACTCTTTTCTTCTCTTTGATTCACATCAGTTTATGGGGAGAGCAACTCTGCTTTGAGTTATGTTTTCTCTCTCAGACTTTAAGAATATGATGTCTTAAAAAATAACCAGTGATTATGTCATCAAGGGTGTGGAAACTGGATGCGTGCAAAAGGTTAAAATATCTGCTTTCTTTCTTCACTCTTTTGTCTTGCGACTAATTTTAAGAGCAGGACTGAATCGTTGAAACACCCACTGAAGTTCAGACGATTACAGCAGAGTCATTTTACAAAAAGGCTGCTTCAGAGTCGAGCTGATAATTGAAAATGTAGCTGTTTATGTAGCATGAGATTTCTTTCATAAGATTTTAATTCTTGCACTACCGGATCACATTTACACCTCAGCTATTGATAGCAGCACTGTGCCACAACTGAAGTCAAAAAAGACATGTGATGTTTACAGACAATGATTTTTGCTCATTTAAAACCATACACCATAAATAATTGTAATGTTGCAAATAAGATGTACAAGTACTTGAATGTTATCATATTATTGTCAAAGAAATTACTATTATTCTAAAAGAATTCATTACCAAATACAATCAGGTGCATTTACTGCTGTGCTGCTTCACTCTCCTCAACTGATAACATCTAATGACAAATTGTGTAATGGAAGTGCATGTTCTGCATAATGCTAATGAGCTGTTAAAACTTATTTTTATGCCTGTGTACCTGAAAGTGCACTGAATATTCAGTCCTCCACGAGACGCCATTGCTTAACCCTCACACTGCTCTTTGAAACTCATTGAAATGAAAGAATTATGTCCAATTAACTGAGTGGTTTGTGAGGAAAAGAGAAAAAACAAATAAGAGCACCACATATCTGGTTTCATGGCTTGACACAAATTCTTGCGATCAGAAAACAGATATTATCATTAGTTCCCCATTGCGACACATTTGTCGACACAAAGTGGCCTCGCTCAACGTGTCTTCATATCCTGCAACATAGGATGTTTAAAAAAAGTTTGCAGTGACGAGAGCTAACTTGTACCCGCGCTGCCCTCATTTAGTGAATCCTTGAAGAAGAAAACAAACAGGGCACTAAAGTGCCTCCATCCAGGGCAGGACAGGTAGAGTACAAGCTCCTCTTGCTGCTGATGTTTCTTCATCACGGTGACATGATTCTTTCTCATGCCGCCATAAAATTCCACAGAAGAAGAGGAAGACACTCTCTCTACTGTAAATATGAACTCGTACACTCAGATGGATTTCAGGCCTCAGAATGGTGTGCTGATTTCAACGATTGGTTAGACTCCTTTTATCCTTCATGCCTTATTTTTGCATCATATCTTCTTTTTCCCCTCTGTCATAACAATTTTAACCCCCTCCCTTTCTTGCAGTAGTGGTGAATATCATTTGGTGGATGGTTTTGATTGCAGCCATCGGTTTGGGTAGGTCTTTTTAATCACTCAACAGTGAACAGGATGTTTGGACATTTCAGAATTTGCATCTTCTCATATGTTGTTGCATCGTAGGGGCCACACATGTGGGTAGCTGTCCTGTGCAGCCTTATATCCCAGTCTACCTGGTCATACTGGGGGTGACCAGCCTCCTGTCCCTGATTATCACCTACAGCAACAGCATCTGGGAAGGAAGCATCGTTTCCATCACAGTCCCAGTCTGCATGTCGCTGCTGTACACCATCTCTTTCTGCTGGTTCATTGCAGGTGGGAGAAAGCAAATGGTGTGTTTTCATGGCAATAAATGTGTCTAGACTCTACATTAAGAAGTAGTGTTGCTTCACTCCACTGCCTCTCAGTGTGAAATGGTGTGTAACATACATGAAGAAGAAACTCTCTCAATCAACTACTTTAAAATGATACATACTTATAAATTCACCATTTAATAGACACTGATCCATTTTTTTAAAATTACTGTGCATTTAATAAGTTATGTTTATAATTTCTAGACCATATAATATACATGAAGTTTTCAACAGGTTTTTGGGGCGTTATCTAATATCAGTGTCGCGTAACTTTTGTTGTAATTTGGTGCTTGGTTTCAAGATCTGAATACTTCCTCTATCACCGAAATCTGCCTTGTTTTTAAGATGTTATTTTGAGTTTAAACTTTATCTTACGAGAGTCATTTCCCCCTGAATGTCTTCATGTTTGAATTCATCGAAAACATGATATTTTAGTTGTTAAATGCAGAAATCTTTCATGCAAATGATCTAAAACTGATCATGTAGGACACCTTCACTCATAACAAAACAAATAAAAATAGTGCTTTTTTTGTCTCCTGCAGGAACCTACTGGGTTTACAATGTGTATCCCCCAAGCTACACTTCTGGAACAACTCAGTACTGCCACAGGATTACCTACCAGTTCGCCTTTGCTGTCACCACGCTGCTGTGGGTCTTTGTTACTCTCTTCTTTGTCTGTGGTTGTTGCTTCATATTACTGACCTGCTGCAAGTCTGTAGTTTCAAGGAATGAATTGTCACCCATCCGCAGCACTTTTTATGGGGCAACTGAATTTCAGGGTGACACTGCCGGGGGTGTGTGATCTCAGTTTTGGCTCATGTGTTCAAATGTCCAAGGACTTTACTGACAGGATAGAAACTCTTTGCCTGTGATTAGGCTCCTTGATTCTCTCTGTAGATACTTTTCTTTTCATACTGCTGGTGTAGAACCTGTAGGCAAGTAAAGCGGTCTAAACAAAACAGCCACAGTGTATTTTTCTGCCTTCTTCCTTTAAACACTGAAGTCTCATGTGGCTTAATTGTTTGATTTTTCTGTTTTTTGTTGCAACCCTTTCGATGATGTGACAAAATAGGACAAATAGTTAGTTGTTCTCTATAAATCAGAAGACTAAAATGAAGAGGGGTTGTAGCATGTCACCACTTTTATGTAACAGCACTGTCAGACCACAATCTTCCTGTTGAAGATGTTTACAGGCAACTCATATTGATTAAGACCTGAGAAAAACTTGTAAATCATACAGCTAAGAGAAAAAGTGAACGGGATTTAAAAGAACCAATTTTATATATAAAAAAAAGTCAACATAAAAAGTAAGTCCCTTCATAAATCTGCAACCAAATACTGATTAAATCATCAAACGAGTCCAATATATTTTTTTGTCTCTTCATGTTATTTATCTTTTAAATGATATACTTTTGCAATTCCTGCAGTGATACCCTATTTGTGAACGCTTCCCCCCCCCTTTTTTTTTTTTTTAAAACAAAAAGGCTATTGTTCAGCTCAAGGTATTTTAACCATAAAAAGGAAATATACACAGGACATTTAGAGCCAACAGTAGTCCTTTTGACCCTTATTGTGCCAACGCTAAATGCTGATTGATTAATCTGTGGTTCACTTTTTGGGGTCTCAAGGGCATTATTATATGTCTGTGGAGGTCAACAAAAATGGAGGATTGTCTTTGAAATAGACAAAACCTGATAATTGGAATTTTTTTGCTTCACTTTGAAATAAAAGGTTATCCTTATGATGCTCAGTAGAATAAGTTTATTTGTAGGTCGTGGAATTTGAAGTACGGAGTTTTTAATTCAGGCTATTTTCAGGACGAATATCTCTCGCAGGGTCCTTTGACGTCACACACTCGTTAGCTGTTTTCTGCCGGACCATGTGAACATTTCCCTAGCTTCGCCTCACATGTTCAAGCGATGATAGTTAGGATGTAAATGGATGACTGCGGTGCCAAATGCAGACAGGTTTAAACATTTTTGTTAGCTTCTAGTGCGTAATTTGAAATAAAAGCTGAAACGGTTCAAGCGGTGGAGCTGAACGAAAATGTGGACCTCTTCCTGCCGTGTCCTTCAGGAGCTGCTCAGCCGGTCTGCAGTCAGGAGATTTTCCGTGACTCCCGCTCAGGTTTGTGTCTATTCACTTTGAACTCAGTGGTCACGATACGTCTGATGGAAACCGCCTTGACCCGGAAAGCTTCACTGTCATCTTAACTGCTGATAGTTACTTGACGTACAGCCATCATAGTATCACGTCAATCTTAAACAGATTTGCTAACAGTTAGCATCATTGGCTTTTGGCTGTAATAATGTCACAAAATATACACACCCTACATTGTCAAACTAGTTAAAAGATGAAATTGAGTTTTTCACAAAACATGTTGGAAGAGAGCCTATACGTTCCTCTAATTAGAACATATGAAGTTAGCACTGTCATTTTGATGCTGCAAAAAATTATTAGCTTTGTTGTTACTAAGGCAAAATAGACTCATCACGTCTTATAACTTCTGTCTGATTAATAACTAAATCCAAATATATCCATTTCCGAATTATTAAAAATTAATTCTGTTGTAGTCATTAGTAATTAATGATGATCCCTTTCATGTCACACAACTGATTGATTTCCATCTTTTTGCACATTTATCCCGTCACAGTGTTTCATATGATGTAATGCCTATTCATACCTCATCAAATTATGTTGAAAATGCTATCAGATGTAATTAAAGGTAACGAAATACAACCCTAAATAAAGCAGTTTCTTTATGGTTGTCTTTGTCTAATAAGTAGCCAGTAAAATTGAATTATGTACAGAATATGTTTTTAGAAGACCACAGCAATCACTCTCATGCTTTGTCTTCTAGAGTGGTGGAAACACAGTAAAGCCCCACTTGGTATTTTTCAGATTTCTTCTATGCAATGAAGGAATCGCCTCAAAATATATTTTTGGCCAATGTTTCCACAGCAAACTGTTGTAGTAGAGCGCTGGTGGCAGGTTCCCTTGTCAAAAGAGGGCAGGCCCCCGAGACTCCACCCTCGGAGACACCGAATCTACAAACTTGTTGAAGACACCAAAAATGCTCCCAAAGAGAAGATGGAGCTCATCCTAACTCAGTCGGTCCCAAGTATGTCTAAAATGCACTTGAACTGTTACAGGCACACACATTATGTTTTTATATATGTATATATGTATATATTATATCTGTCACAGGAAGTAAGAAATTCTTTTGAATGTTTGTGTTGCATCAACAAATCTTTTTCATTCTTGACTATAACTGTTTTCTTGTATTCTGACAGAGGTTGGTGAGCAAGGAAGAACCGTGCTTGTGAAAAAGTCTTATGGGCGAAACAAGCTGTTAGCTAAAGGCCTGGCAGTGTATCCGTCTCCAGAGAACAAAAAAAAGTTTTCAGCAGAGACACAGGATGTACTTGCACTTTATCACATTCAGCGTCCATTGAGTGTCCCATCACCTGTGAATGTGGTGTCTCAATTGTGATTATTGCTGTCTTTGTATGTATAGCCTTTGCCAGGAGTGGAATCAGAGGACAGAGCCCTAACTTTCACTGCAAAACTGGTGAGTCCACCTCATGGTGGTATTTGAAAGCTTTCACTCCACTACTGTGGACCAGTGCCTGAGCTATGAGTATGTCAAAACTCATTAAAAAACTGTGTCCTGGTATTTTCCAGACGGTGGATTTCCTTAAACGTTCCAAGCTGATGATCAGGAAAATGCCCTCTGATGAATTCCAGCTCAATTCAGAAGTCATCAGGAGACAGTTTCTCAAAAAGGTACTACAATCTTGAGGCTTCATTTCTCCTATTTGTTTTAAACTATCAATTTAAAAAAAATAATGATATGAGTGCTAAACATAAAACTAATTGTTTCACTTCCTTATTGTGGATTCTTCATAGTTGGGAGTTTTTGTGCCACCTCATGCGTTGAAACTTTCAGAGGAGCCGATCAAGGAGTTGGGTGACTACTGGTGTGAAGTTACGGTAAGATGATGATCCCATCATTTACTTTTTCTCGTCTTTTTTTTTATTCTCAGTATTAACACTTTTTTTTAGTGGTTTGTTAAAATGGATTACAAACCACCAGCAGAGTGTTAGAGATGTGTAAGAGCTAACTACACAGTTGTAATCCAATATGCTTCAGTACAGCAGCTCTGGCAGATATTTAAACAGAAGTCCCTCTAAAACTCATCCTTTTTACAGTTGACTTTCCATGAACCTTTTCCAGGTTAATGGAATAGAGACCGTTCGTGTCCCCATGTCCCTACTGCCGTATGAAGACCCTTCTGCAGCTTATAAGCGTATGATGAGAGCAAAGATGAGGCAGCAGGCAGCTACAGATGCTTCAGAAGCTGCAGGTGAGGAGGAAGACGTCGTGAAGGCAGCTCCTGAGGGTGCAGCGGACTTTGATGCTGACTCTGTTAGCGCAGTCCCTGAAGCCTCTGCGAGCGAGGCCCCTGAAGCCTCTGCGAGCGAGGCCCCTGAAGCCTCTGCGAGCGAGGCCCCTGAAGCCTCTGCGAGCGAGGCCCCTGAAGCCTCTGCGAGCGAGGCCACTGAAGCCTCTGCGAGCGAGGCCACTGAAGCCTCTGCGAGCGAGGCCACTGAAGCCTCTGCGAGCGAGGCCACTGAAGCCTCTGCGAGCGAGGCCACTGAAGCCTCTGCGAGCGAGGCCACTGAAGCCTCTGCGAGCGAGGCCTCTGCAGAGGCCTCTGAGACAGCAGCTACACAGACCAGCCAAGGTCAAACAGCTCCACCGAGTGACAAGCAGAAAAAGGATTGAAGAATTCTAAACTACTTCCAAAGAACTAAAATCTGTTAATGTAATGTACACAAGTACAGTTGTATTGTAACTATTAAAATACTTTTCATGAGATCACACAGGTCGTGCATGTTTGAATCAATGTGATCCCTCATGGATCTAGTCACTAAGGGATGGGAATTGATAACCTTTTATCTTTTAGTGCTGCTTCTGATTGTTTCAGTCCGATTTTGTCAGATCCTGATTCAGTTTTCAGTGGTGAAAAGGTGTCGCTGGGTTTGCAACTGCTTTATTATGAGTGTGAATGTAGTGCAGAACCACTGCATGTCTGCTCTTACATTTGAACACGATCAAAAAGGTTCGATTGTATCCTTGTATTTTCACAGCTTGTACATGAGTTGTCCTGCAATGGGCCATAAAAACATGCTCAGAGATAAGAGGTACTGATAAGCTTGAAGGCTAACAATAGCGATTATCCCATGATTCCCATGCCACCTCCAATCCTTACACTCATGTCAGCAACTAATCAAACTGAGGCACAATCTAAACTTGGCTCACACACAGAAATGCATCTTTCACATAAAAAAAAAACATGTTAAGTAGACCACAAAAACAGTGTTGCACACACAGGTTAGCCTTGACCTTTGACCACCAAACTCCTGGGTTCACCCTGGAGGTTGCGGTGGATGTCCTCAAGGCGTCCCAGATGGACAACCAAAAAACAATGTGCAATGTGCAGAGGCTCAAAAAGTGCATAATAAGAATAAAAGCCACAGATAACTTTTACCCTTTTCAACTGCAACACATTTGTGTTCCATCTTTATTTTTTAATATAAAATAGTCATTAAACATATAAATATGTAGTCCGCCACAGCTCGAGTTCATTGTAACTGATTTGTGCAGTCATCATAATGACACCTATTAGGTTGACTACTTTCAGGGTGAGTCTTTCATACACGCACGCACACAGGAGTCACACCATCATCTCTGCAACTGACTGGCCAACGCAATCTTAAACACAGTACTACATAGTTTTGTAGGTTCAGTGCCTAAACATAAGAGAGCTAACAGTTGGTTTATGGTAAACTAGTGAGAAAGGTGAGTTTAATGGCAGTGACTGGATACAGGAGCAACACCTCATAAACGGCTGACTAAATTAACTACTGGATGCAAACAAATCAGCACCAACAGAGGATGGAGGTTGGAAAAATCTGCATTAAGGTATGAAAGCTTTCTTCCAGATTACACTTTTCTCTGTGTACTGCACATAGGAAGATCTACTCTAATTTCTGATGCTGGGTTTCCACATGCCACCAAGAGTCCAGTTTGACATTTAGAAGCCGTATTTGGCCTGCGTCTGCCGGCGTGTTAGCTTGTTCTCTGCCCAGTTGTTTTTCAGCTCCAGCTCACGTTCCTTTGCCTAAGAAAGAAAAGCAAAAAATGTAAAGTACCGATAAGACTATCAGAGATATGAGCTCTGAACGGCAACGATGTAAATAAATCTGAACTCTGAATGTCAGCTGTATTTGCTAGCTGTTTTCCAGTCAGCTGATCTGTCTGTCAAAGCTGCTTGTGGCTACTGCAGCTGCCCTTAGTGCAGGCTCAACATGACATTTCCACTCAGCTGAGGGTGGAACTCCAGGGGCTAAGATGTAGCTGCAGGTCGACCAGGCTGATGGGTCCAGGCAGAAGACTCACCTGGTGAATGAGATAT
This sequence comes from Aulostomus chinensis, assembly GCF_037954235.1. NCBI lineage: Eukaryota > Metazoa > Chordata > Actinopteri > Syngnathiformes > Aulostomidae > Aulostomus > Aulostomus chinensis. Next base: position 9,281,162 of record NC_141341.1, read on the forward strand.
GTTATCTGGTGTTTGCGCCGCTGTTGTCCTGTAGGTTGTTCTCCTTTTCTCTGTAGAATTCAGAAAGGCGGGGAAAAAAAGGTTTTTGATTAAAAAAAAAAAAAAATTATGATTTTTTTCTATTGTCTGTTAAATAGTTTGTCTGCATTCATTTTTAGACATGGTAGAAACCTCAGGATTTACATTACTAAATAAAAACAGTCCAGAATGTTGATTGAGCCATAAAGAATTTACTGCCATGGAGGCAAACCAGTCATATATGTATATAACACATGATGCACCAAGTATCCCAGACAGAATACATCACGAGTTGACCCAGAGCCCATCATCATCCCTGCTGCCTGAAGGGGGTGGAACAGAGATGGCCGCTCACCTTGCTGTACGACTGGCGGTTCTGCTTCTCCTCACTCATGTTCTTGGTCATCCACTGCTGGTTGCCACTCAGCTGGTCATCCCCTTTAATCTCCAAGAACTTCACCTCCTCTTTGCCGCGGTTCCTTTTCCCCTGCAGCCGCATGAACTGATGTGCAGAAACAAAACCCTCATGTCAAGATTTTCTACCCGTTTCGAAGGTCATAGAGTTGCAGCGCTATTTCACAACTTGTTTTTACACCCGGAACTATCGCTGAATGCAAATAATACAAGGATAGTGTTGGGCTGAACAACCAGTAAACTAATATTCTTATAGAGAATAGATTTATTAAAACAAACAATACAAAGAGGCAGCACATTTCTTACTGCTTCATCATCAATCATTGCAGAGTGACCAGGCTCTTCAATCTCTGCCAACCCGGGGTTAGGATCCTGGTAATATGCTTCATTGTAGTATCCCTGTCCAAGGAGACAATGTTTGGATTGTCACTTAAATCCAAGCAGAGTTTTCACTCATTCATAGCTGGTAAATAGCTTTAGTCAGTCATTATTTCTTTGTTGTACAGTTGTGGTTAGCTAAACTGGGACGCTGACAATCTTCATGTCCACTGCTACTCATGAATAGTGTGTGTGGTAACTGCCTTGTGCCAACATGTGGATGTCACTGTAAATACCTGATGATTAAACAGTCACTGTCCTGCACACAGGTTTAGCAAAAACTTTCAGATCCAATGACCTGGGTTACCCTTGACTATGATGTTATACAGGATCTCCAAAGACTTCCATTCAACTGAGGGGTACACACAAGTTAAAGCTACACTATGAGTCATGTTTACCTGAGGGAAAGACTCTGGGCCCGCCATGGGCTGCTGATACTGAGGATATTGACCTCCCCATGAACCAGCTCCCTCGTGGCTTACCCCAAAGTCGAGTGGAGCGTCCGACTGGCCTGGTTCATCAGCAGCTGACAACGGAAGAGGATCCACGGGGGCAACCGGCTCAGGGTCTACACTTGGGATGATGGCAGGTAGAGGTTCTGGACTCTCCGCTAAGGAAAAGTAATTTTGTGGAGTTATGTCTTCCTCTTTATCCTGGTCATCTGTGGCTATTTGTCTAGCCAGCTGCAGTGCTGCTGACTTGGCTGCAGCTTTGATAGCAGAGGGAGATGCGCTGGAACCAAGCAGACCCGGGACCGGTGTTCCAGGTTTGGAACCTTTGGGCTCTTGGCGTTTGGTGAGTGTGTGAGGAATCAGGGGCCTGTCAATCTCCTTTACTGTCAGGTTTTTGGGTTTTGGTAGAAGAGAGGAGAGACCTGAGCCAGCAGCCTTGAAAGGAGCAGAAAGATGGAAGGAGGCAGTGATAACTCTTTCACACAAACAGAAACAGGTTTTTATGCTGATTCTGCTGAAGATTCTTTGAACCTTGGTTCCATCCAGCAAACTACCTTGTTTCCAACAGTTCTTGATCCAATTAAGGATCACAGAGCGGAGTTGCACAGCGCAAAGCAAAACTACAGCATGACCTATGTGTGCGGTGCTTACATACTAAACATTCTGAATAACAGAAAGAAAACGGTTTTGTTTCGACTTAGTTTACCACATGTAAACAGTCATGTAATGTGACTTCAAGAAAGTCAGAGTCATTTCTGATTGATCTACAGTATAAAAGTGAAGAAACTTCCATATTCATGAACAGGAGCACAATGACAAATAATCGTACCTGAGATTGTAGTTTCTTCCTTGCTGGTTCATCATCGTCCGAGTCCGACTGTTGAAATAGCATCATATAATCAATAAAATACCACAACTTCTTTCACTGCATTGGCAATGGTTCAGAAGCAACTCAGTACTCACATCCTCTCTCAACATCTGCGGTACTGTGATCTTCACGGGCTCTGTTCGCTTCCTCGGCTTAGGCAGACTGGAAAATAAGCCTCCCTTGGATAGCTGAGGACCAAGGCCATCGTTTGACGCGCTGTCCACCGGTGGAGGTCTTGATCTTGCCCCCTTGCTGGGTACATCGTTCCCTCCGACTGAGCTTGTCTTTTTAGGAGCGGGTAGGGCTGAAAAGAGCCCTCCTGTGCTTTGTTTGCTCTCCGGGACCACAGAGGAGGAGGTTTCATCTGAGTCGCTATCATCACTGCTGGCATAGGCGACTAAAGACATGTTGGATGATGATATTTAATAATATGCTACAGTAGCTCGAGGACATGGATAACCACTCCCCCCTTGATTTTGCTCTCAAGCCCGTGCTTAGGCTAGCTTTCCAACGACCTGCCTTCACCTCAAGGAACAGTAATCGGTTCAATACAGCCACCCAGACAAAATAATCCCCAAATGAGCAGACGTTGCAAAAAAATCACAGCAGGTCCGACGGGGGCCTGGCAGTGAGCGCTTTAAATGAAAGGACTAAACTTCACTTAGCTAGCTATCGCTAGGCCGCCGCCGTAAACGAATTTAGCTAAAATGCCCTCTCACGGTCAAATTTAAATAACTCGAGGATTTCTCTCATTATATTGCATCCTTTTACACAGCAGATAAGTTTTAGCACATAAACCGGTCTTTCTGTACGGTTTTATGCCATCAACTTGACCTACTCAGTCCCTAGGCTCCATCAAAACATTTGCTTCCATCGTTCATGATTAATGAACATGACAACTGCGCAGCCTTCTGCGCAGCTTCTTCTTCTTCTTTTCGAAGTTGTGGGCGGTAACAAAATCGCTTTTGGTTGGGTTACCGCCACCAACTGACGTGGAGTTGGTAGTAAAGATCCAGAACGGAGCCAAACCTCAAACTAAATGGTCGTCCGCGGCCAAATATCAAATACATATTGTGTTAATAACACGCCTTTTACGGTGTATATCACTGTCACTGATGCATTTTGTATAATGTCTTACTTTAAAAGTGCCAAAATAATTTCCTGGACAAACTCCAAAAAGGAGACTGTACTTCAGGCTTTGACAATCTGTTGCTTCTCAGTAGCTTGATAATAGAAAGGGATGGAAGTTACTGAAGAACACAGGCTGTTAATGCATTTATTTTAGGTTCATTTGAAGGGAATAAATTATGATGTGTTTCAGTGACTCTTCCCTGCTCTGCAAAGTCAACAAAATATAGATAAAGAGCATTTTTATCTAATAAGAAACCCACCATAAAAAGTGATTGCTGTATAATCTCTGAAAATAAATTTGTATTATTATTACTATTGGGTTTATTATCCATCCATGCATTCCATACAGTCAATACCACTTGTCTTGTTGAGAGTAATAGAGGAGCTGGAGCCTCTGCCAGACATAGCCAGCAATTTGTCTTCAAAATTGTCTTTGTATTAACACACCAACAGAGAACTCCTGGAAATGGCCCTGCCCTCATGGGGAAATGGCAAAATTAGAAAATAAGACTTTATATCCTATTCATTAATCTTGTTATTCTTAAATACTCCAGACAGAGTGTCCAACACTTTTAATCTGGAGTTATTTAGAATACTGGAGGTCTCTTGCTCACTATTCTCTCTTGTTGGGTTCTTTCATATTTTTCTTTCTGAAACATATTTCTGGCAAATCAATAAAAATCCACACTTGTGGCTTCTTTCTTCTTCTGTCAAATGTCAGTTATTGGTTAGTAAAATCAGGGCCTAAATTCTCCAGTGTCAACTCTGGGCATTTCCGAAGCTGAATCTGGTATTTTAGACTCAACATGTTTAAATTCTATTGAACCCAGCCCCAACCTCAACATTGCAACATTAACTAAGTCATTCTAATCACTAAACATTGGTGCTCAACCTCATCAAAGCTGTACAGCAGAGTAGAAAATATCCCCTACAGCCAGCTCACAAAAATCTGGTAGAAAGACTTCTCTGAAGAATTGAGGCTTTTAAGGGAGGTTACCGATGTGACTTTCTGAATAATGGCTAAATATACAAGTTTATTGTGTGGGTGTTCCACTGAACCAACTATTACAGAAGTGTAAATTGTCAGCTCTGAGTTACAAAAGGGAAAATTAACCAACTGGACAACATGTTTGTTCTAAGTCATCAGTACATTTTAGCAATTGCAAATATATCTGGCCATGTGTATACTAAAACAATTTACTTTTAAATGGCATCAAATATGAAATTTTGGTGGAAAGATTAGATGCATTTCAGGAAATTTTCAAATATTTACAAAAAAATCAAATTTCGAAATCAGCCATAAACTGTCGTGTAACTTTCTACAAAAATTACAGTTATCGCTTAATTTCATAAAATTATATTTTTCTTTTCTTTCTTTTTTATTTTTACATGAACTTGCAGTGTGGGGTTTAAACCAGTAGGGGCGCTGCGGTGCAACCTGTGGTGGGGGCGCGCCTGCTTGAGGGAAGCGGGTTTCAATTTCAAACCCAAACAGTCAGAGGGAAACGCTAGTAGGTTATGCGATAACATCAAAATCAAATAACCGCATCTTATAGCCGTTAAACTGACGACATTTAATCACAAAACAAAAAAACTCGTACCGTACACTTATTCCGCGTTGAGGTTACAATTCACCAAATCCGCGGAAAAAGTCGCTTGCCGCGTCTTCGCTCCAGTCATCTGCGCCTTTGGATGACAAACGACGCTCGGCTTATTTGTTGCAGGTGTTGAACAACGAGGATACTTTACCACATTAAATCGACCTCTGTCTTTTAAATTGCACATTTATCTGACACAGCAACCCATTCTGCAAGAAACATGCCGAGGTCCAACAGGCAAAGGGAGTACAAACCTGGAGATCTTGTATTTGCTAAAATGAAGGGGTATCCACACTGGCCTGCAAGGGTAAGCACCGTAAATATCTTCTTTTTTTTCTATCGTTAGTGTAAATTGTTAATTTCACCCTCTTTGACTGCGTCTTCGTTTCTCATTTCAGCGTGTTTTACTGCTTGCTCCCTATAATGGCTTACCCATGAGGCCTAGCAGTGATTAGCAAGCTAACATGTTAGCCTAGCTTGGTCGTACGAGCTACGTTGTTGCTCCCTCACACGGCGAGGCAACAGTTGCACATTTCTTGCGGGTGATTCATCGTACCAACAAGCTCATTAATCACCCTTTTAGGAAAATAAACGTGAATATTCTTCATTGAGTAACGTCGTCATTCATATGCCCTTAGTATTAAACACATCGTCCCTCAGGGGCCCTGTTAGCATAATGTTAACTTCAAGCTTTTCTGAAACGTAGAATAATGATAGGGTACGGTTACTACGGACAATATTATGTGATATCGTAAACAAACGTGAATATATAACACATTCCAAATTAACTTGGGTTAATGTTGAAATACCAAGTGTGAATCCCCTGTAATTTAAATGAAACAAAGTTTGTTTTAATTCAGCGATGCACTTCAGAGCTGCAGTTTAACCATATGTTGTCACCGCGACTTGAAGGTACCTGCCCACACTTGTTGCGACAAGTGCCTGCTACAAATCCTAACTTTACCTCCGTAACGTCATCTACGGTCAGCAGTGCTTTTCAACACACTGGACGTTGTGTGTGTTAACCTCATAAACACTTAGGAGTTACAACATTTCTGTCAGTATTTCCAGCTCGTTCAGTATGAATGGAAACATACAAATTAGAGGAGTAAATTAAAGTAGGTTTTGCTTTGTAAGGCGGTATTACGTGTGCGGACATTACGTGTTATGGGCATTTATGAAGGAGGGTGAAAATAAACGCACTTTGTTTGCACATGTGGGACCAAAAGTTGTAAAATAAATAAACCTCTGGATGTGATATATCAATTAAAAAGAAAACACTCACACGGGGTCATTAAGGGCGTTTTTTAACTAATATCTTCTATCAATTGACTTAACGTAACACAACTGCTCTGCTCCTCCTCTCTTATCAACCGCTCTTCATGACAGCAGGCCCTTCCCCATCTGTCCTGATGCAGCCGGGCCTGTCTGGCTGGAGGTTGGAGGCAGACTGACAGGATAGAGCTTAGCTGTCATGATTGTACTTTCCAGTGCCCTGGAGTCTTACCGTGATCTCTTAACACACAAATAAACACAAGTGGATTGGAGGAGCCACAGTAGTGCGCTGCAAGGATTCTTAAAACATGGAACAGTGAAGTAAATTGCTGCCCTTCTGCTCTCATTTTGAGTTGAATTATAAGGGAGCTGTATAGTAAATGAACTACCTCCATCAAGCTCGGCTGTACTGGTTGCGCACACAGGGTATTATATTGTGATACGGCTTCTTTTTTATAGAACATCTAATTTCATTGGTAGGACAACAATATGGAAAATATCTAAATATTGATTTTTTTTCCCTTTTCTTTTTTGAACTTACATCCCTGCTCATCATTGAAAAATAAATGTTTTTCAAACTTTGGACTGTTTGTTATCCAAAAGAGCAATTGGGCATTATTACCTACATCTCTTAAAATTTGGAGCCTTTTTATGTCATTTGAAAAATAAAGGATAATCAAACAAAACACAGCAAGAAGGTTCCGGGTTCGAGTCCCAGCTCCAGCACAGGGTCTTTCTGTGTGGAGTCTCCATGTTCTCCCTGTTCCTGCGTGGGTTCTCTCTGGTACTCCAGCTTCCTCCCACAGTCCAAAGACATCAAGAGGGGACGAGGCTGATTGATACTCTAAATCAGGGGTGTCCCAACTGGTCCAGTAAAGGGCCGGTGTGGCTGCAGGTTTTCATTCCAACCAAGCAAAAGCAACACCTGATCCAACAAATGAGCTGTGTGGACACAGCTTAGTTGATTAAAGTAGAATCAGGTGTTGCTTTTGCTCGGGTGGAATGAAAACCTGCAGCCACACCGGCCCTTACTGGACCAGTTGGGACACCCCTGCTTTAAATTGACTGTAGGTGTGGCTGTGAGTGTGAATGGTTGTCTGTCTATATGTGTTGGCCCTGAGATGGGCTGGCGAACTGTCCAGGGTGAACCCCGCCTCTCGCCTGAAAGCTGCTGGGATAGGCTCCACCCCCCCACCCCCCCATGACCCTTAACAGGAATAAGCGGAAGAAAATGGATGGATGGAAACAAAACGCATAATGCAACTTAATTGATAATGAGATGAATTAATCCCAGCCTACACGTGGGTTTATTTGATTACTCAAAAAGCTCCTGCATTTAATTCTCAATAATACATATACCAGCTCAGAGGAAATGAGCTCGGCCTTCTTTCGTCAGAAGCGACCTTTTGATAATCCCAGTTTCTCTAAAAAGCATCGGATTGATTTTTGTGTGTTTCAATTCATGATTTGATATTAGAAGCCTGGCTTTATAAACTCTGTTTAATTTACAGATTGATGAGTTTCCCGAGGGTGCAGTCAAGTCCCCATCGAACAAGTACCAAGTCTTCTTTTTTGGGACTCACGAGACGTAAGTAAAATGGGTTAACCCTTCAGGTCCCCCTTTACTTTTGACATGTGATCATTTTATGTGTTGACGCAAACAGCATACATTTTTCGTGCATTTTACCCATATTCTGGAATTTGAATCTCATATACAGTATTTACAGTTAGATAAATGGATAAAATCTGTCCCATTGAAACAAAAGCACTTTTAATCCCACTGCCAAAATGTACTTCTTTTCACTGTAGCTTCTCTCGTCTGGACTGTTTTTGGCACTTCTGCTGTATTATTACGTTGCAGACCATTTCCATGAATGTATTGAATTAAAACGGTGCGGCTTTATTGTTATGGGTTTTAGAATGTTGTTTATTTGCTGTTCAGTGAAATGTACATTTGCACAGGGAAAGGTCTCCCCCCCTTACAAATTTATTAAGTTTATTAAAACTATGCATATTAAGAGGCCCAGATCAAGACAACTGCTTGTCAGATTGTCATAAAATTTTCATAGATATTCATCATCCCTAGTGGATGATTTGGAATAATTTTGGGGGGACTGTTTCCCTTTTTTTGAATTAAGTTCCTCCAAAACCATTGCTTCAGTCCCAGACAAGTGATGGGCAGGTTTCCCCTGAATATGAAAATCATGATGCATTATCATCCTTGACTGACCATCATCATTGATGACCATTGTATCAACAGGGTTGGGTGGAGGTCACCGAGTTATTTGACCTCTGTAATGTTCTACCACCACAGGGCTTCCCTAGGGGCCAAAGATTTGTTCCCGTACGATGAGTGTAAGGAGAAGTTCGGAAAAGCGAACAAGAGGAAAGGCTTCGCTGAAGGACTCTGGGAGATCGAGAACAACCCCACTGTCACACACGAAGCCTACGAGGTGTGTGTAACTTATCAGATAGGAGCCAAGTTATTGTACTCTGAGTAAACCACATCAGAGTTGTGTTTTCTGAGCTGCTATTTGGGGGGGGGGGGGCTTTTTCTCAAAAATATTTGAAAACAAATACCAACTTATTGGCAACCCTTTGAGTCTTAGTGTGGGCTTGTGTATGTTTTATTGGATTGAAATGTTTGGTTATTAATAATGCAGAAAGATATTAAAAGATGCAGCAGTGTAATTAAAGCCATTGTTTAACGAGGCAAACGGTCAGAGGTGTGTCCTCCTATAGTTTTTAATATAATGTGAGATAAAAAGAAATGATTTCTTCATCATTTGCAATATTTAAATCTGTTCTTAGTCATCAAAAAAGGGCAATGCCTCAGAGGGAGCAGGCGATACAGGTAGTTCTGAGAAAGCGGATGCCGAGGGCAGCAGCGATGATGATGAAGGAGCCTTGGTCATTGATGAGAAGAGCGAGAGGGGAGGAAATAAACGAAAAGCAGACGAGTCCACAGAGGTGAGCTTTTGTCTCTGGAGCAAGTCGGAGTCAGTTCACGATGGAGCTTTTTGTCTCGCTGACACTTGCACAAACGCTGTCGTAGGCATCACCCAAGAGGCCAAAGGATACAGAGGCAGAGGGGGACTCCAAGGTGGACAACAGCAAGTCTAGCGCAGAGGCCAAGCTGAACGATGTGGCTGGACCCAAGGCAACCGCTCCCTCCTCACACGGCGAGTCAAAACCGGAGGCCCAGGAAAACGCTACAACAGGGGGGCAGCTAACAGCAGAGAAGGTGCAACACGCTCCTCAGACATGTCTTTCACTCAGGAATCAGCAGCTTGGAAGGACTCATATTTGATTATACAAACATTTAATTACACAGTTGCTGATCATCAGCACAAGCTAACATCATCAGTTCATAAACTGTTGCTGTTAAGTTTTTAAAAAGTAATAAAGATATCATACACTCAGTCTCAATATGCTGAAGTTTTAATGTAGAGACGACGTTTCGGCCTCAGCCTTTGTCCAAGTCTTTCCAACACGTGATCACAAACACACCTATGTAGCACAGCTGGTACTGATTGCTTAAGTTTTAAATACGGGTTTGATGAACGTGACATTTTTGTAGATGAGTTATTGGTCAGAGACAAAAAAAAAGCTTTTGTTCATTTGAGTGTTTGAGACGGTGACGTTGGGAGTGACGTAGGACCCGCACCAATTCCTGTATTTGCTGGTAGCCATGAAGACAGTGCCAACATGACTAGCTAGGGTGACTTAAGGTTGACCGACTTTTTAAGGTGGACCAGCTGTTCTTATTTTTCAAGTCTGGTCTGTCCTTCATGTCTCCCAGCCTCATGGAGACAACTCTGGCCTGGAAAACATTGTGGCCGCTACTGTCCAACGAGGGTTCGCCGTCCTGGAAGCGGCTCTCATACGTCACCTCCTTTTTCAGAAGGTGTAAGAGCTGTAAATAATGGGTTTTGTTCTCTTGTATTCTCCCTGCAGCCTGCGACAGACAGCGCTTAACGTCAACTCCTCAACAGAAGAAAACCAAGAACCTTTGATGCTTCTCGCTGGAATTGAAGCATCAACACGATTACCTGCAGGATGCCAGATCTCAGATGTTATAAATTAATAGGAGAATTTTAAAAAAAAAACCTGTTTGTATTCAGAAACAAATCCTCATTTGTTATTTTGGGATATTATATATCCCAAAAAGAAAAAAAGTTTGCTAATCTGATTTCAAACAATAATTGAGCCCTTTGAGGTTCATTTATAAATGGGATTTTTGGTCTGTATATATTTTTTATTTCTAAGTGCAATTACATAATTACAAAGAGTGAATGCTAGGTGTCAAAACTTCAATAAACACTGAATACATGTTAAATAAAGAGGGGAACATTTCAACCACAAATGATTCATATGAGACTATTAGTGGTTTTCAACCATAGATATTGTATAGGAAAATAATTTTTCACTCATGCTCAGCTTTAATTCAAAAACTTCCACTGTTTCACTTAGTTAACCAGCATCATCTTAAGTCACCTATTAAATTATTGGATACATGATGAGTTGCAGCAGTGCTCCTGGTCTAGTTCAGTGTAGGATGGTTTTATGCAACACAGGTTTTGTTGCTTAGGTGTAGTGTATGCTTCATCGCTGGCGTTACCATTGTGTGGTCAATGTCACCCCCCCACATGTTGCCTTCTTGGGTTTTTTTTGTTTTTTGTTTTTTTATATGTATTGATTATATAAACCCCATTTAAGAAGAACTATTTACTCTGGCCGATCTGGAGTAGCTCTCATAAACTAACAATGTGCATTCTTGAAAGCACAAAAGACATTCCTGAATGTTGGGTCTAGAAATGTTTCAAGTCAAGCTGAGACATTTGTCCTGGTTTTAGTGGGCATCATCTCTTCCAAACCCCTCCAGTTCATATTAATGTTGCCATTGCTTGACCTTGTAGATGTTAATCATGAACAATTGATTGAGTTGCATTCAGTAATTGTTTGTACCAAATATATTTCTCAACTTTCAAGTGTGTTGCCAGTGGTGGACAAAGTACACAACCGTAGTACTCAAGTCATATACATACATACACACACACGTATTAAAAAATATCTCCACAACAAGCGAAAGTTCAGTTAAATTTAAGTCCTCTTCTTGTTAAGAACAACATGTGGTTTATTTGTGGTAAGCATTTAAGTCCTATCGCTTCATTTCTGAAATATTAACGATTGAGTTGAGATTTGACTCGAAGCTCTGGTTCAGAACAGTCGCAGCTTCTTGCTGGCACCATCGTCACCACCGGCGTGCTGTGGAATTTTATCAGGCTTTCAAACTTCGAAGTATCCAGTTTCTCAGACCTCGATGGTTTTGAATAGAGCCCGCTTGTGAGCGAGTATTCTGTTTTGCCTCCCAGTTAACACACATTCAAGTACATATTCTTGAAAAATGTACTTTGTTACCGTCCACCACTGACATGTTAATACCAACATTTACCGAGATCTTGATTTTGAAAGAAATTGAATCTACAGTGAACAATCTTGTTTCCAAACTTCTAAACTGGATTTTTTTTATTTTATTTTGTGTGTGTGTGTGTGTGTGTGTTCTTTTTAAACTTAGTAGTCTTATTATTTTGGCTGTTAAAGTTGTGATGTTTTGAAGGAGTGTTTTATTCAACTGTAGTTAAATTATGTGGTGGTGCTGGTCCATGATTGATAGTTCTGAAGCAATCTAAACCCCCTTGACGTTCGACGGTATTGTAATACCGGACCTGCTCATCATGTTACTTGGATTGTCAGTGCTTTAGTGTTCTTTCCTGTATTTAGAAACACCATTACTGAACCTAAGGGAAAGCTCTTGGCTCTTGTAAGAAAAATGCTATTTACAATTGTGTTTAAGCTGGTTGATACACACTTCTGCACCCATCTTCCCGTCACAACACCGCTAATCTCGCTGTAAAAACTTATCAGAGTTCCCCACTCACATCTGGAATTAATTCCATGGGAATCATTTGGTATCAAAGTGTTTTTCTTGGTTTCACTTTTCTCAGTTAATTTCAAAAGCTGACATGAATTTTAATCTGCTGCTTAGTTTACTATTGTAGTTGCCAGTCCATTTAATAAACATGTTGATTATAAGAATTTTTTTTTTTTTTTGGGTCATGTTAATATTCAATAAAATTCGCTTGCTTGTTGCAATTTCTTTACTTCCTCGGTCCGATTAGCACCTGAAATGGTTAAATCTTTACCGTTGCTCTCAAATAGAATTTTTCTGCATGTGGTGTAATCCTCCTCATGAAACCATACTGCTTAGTGTCACTGGCTCACGATGAAAGTTACACTCAACCAAATCTAATTGTTTTCATCTCTCATTTTTCACACTTGTGTATGAAACTAACTATGACACAACTTGTGTGTGTGCTTGTGCACTTGTCACTAGTGATTTGCTCCTGAAAGCGACTGGCTGCACGGTTTGGAGCTGTAGATGTCAGATAGCTGAACTAGTCGTAGTTGTGTAACGTGTCCTGACAGCTTTGGAGTTGTCATGCGGTTTGCTGGAGAATGAGATCTTGTTTGGATGGCGACGCTGATCTAAATTCACCCTGTCACACTGCAAATAAACGTAAGAGATGTTTGCATCAAACACACCATCTTCTCTTATTTTAGATTTATTAAATTGATGAACTTAAGACAAGCTAGTTTAGCAGGGCGGTTTGATGCTTCCTAAACGGTACAACAGAGCTGGTAAATCAAGTTCAAAAGATTAAGTCAGCATGTTCATACATGAGAAGAACTGTCTCAGAATACATTATTGTGCACAGTATTACAATTATCTTCTTTTGGAAGGAGAGTTATGTGTCAAATGTCTCCCATGTTAGAACAAGGGTTGGGGGGGGGGATACCATGCTATACCTTGAAAGTGGTGTATTGCTGTAACCCTGCTCTTGTAAAAAAAATAAAATAAATAAATTTAAAAAAATTCCTGGACTCTGTAGCTGCCAACATGAAATAAAGGCCTAACTATTGAGTTGTATCCATGTTTGACGAGTTAACGTGTCAGTTTTTGCACCTCACTATTTAACTCACTATTTGTGCAAAGAGGTTGGGTTTTTTTAAGACTTTTGTTCAGTTAGTTTGAAAAAAGATTAAAAAACAACAAAAAACAAACAATGACATCTGATGACTAGGATGTGGAATAAATACTCAAACAGTGTAAGTGAAGATGTGGACAAAACATCCTTGAGCCAACAGGATTCCAACAAACTTGAATTGAAAAAGGTTCTTTAATTTCAGTAACAATATATTTCCATTTTGATTATTAAAATGATCAATGTTAGTTACCAGTATTTAGTTATTCACCAACCCTAACTTTAATGTGAAAGTCAGGGTGCAACAACCCATATATGGCAATAAGAGCATGAGTTTTATGCAATGTGATGTAGCATCAGTTTTCGCAGTAGTTCGCAATCCTGCTAGTTTTGTAATAGGACACTGCTCATCAAGATAAACTTGTTCAAATAAGCAGAACTCAAGAACTCATAGTTGCACTGCTTCCCTGCTCGCCTGAGCCTGGAGCTCCCAGCCATGATGCCCTGTTTTTAGCCTCCCTAAACAATTTGGCACGTTGAGACTGGGATGTTTGTGTTACTTCAGATGAACTTCAGCTGTGGTTGTTTTAAAAGTACTAAATAAATAAAGCTGAGCTGAGTTGAGTTGAGTTTTACTAGGTAAAGGTCGGTCACTATTCACTTCAGTTGTTTACTGCAACGCCTTTTCCTGTGAAACTCCAAAAATGTTAAGAGGACTAAAAAACTTCACCTAAACTTCCCTCTGCATGATGGTGAGCAGCTGTCTAGATGGTGACTCCATTTTTGGGTGAACTGACCCTGTAAAATACATTTTTAGGTCATTTTGGGTCTATTTATTTACAGAATAATTTTAAGATGTTAATTCATTCCAAACAAATGTTCCTTCCGGAGTGACCTTGCTGTGTGACCTCATTTTTATTTATGCCCATCTGTTATATGTAATATGGTTTGCAATGCAGGAGAAGGAGAAGCGGTTGAAGACGGAAGGACGGATGGTTTGTGGTTTGGATACGCTGAAACACACGAACACACTGCGTAGTCGCACTCCCGTCCGCTAGGGGCGCTAACTTATTGTGTCCGTATTGGTGTTCCTGCGGCTACATGTGACATTGACGCTAGGAGAGGGTAAGATATCTATTAACAACACTACTCTGGTGTGAATATGACTGCTAGAAAAGTACATTGTCTTTTCCAAATATATGCAGCATGCTCACTAGACATTTTTCAATATTTAAGGAAATATTGGCGAATGTTTAGCCGCTGTTACCCAGCGATTGATGATGATGATGAGGATAGCTAACTCAAGCTAACGTCAGTCTAGCCTCTCCTGAGTAGTGTAGTGTTGTCATTAGGGGAGGAATTGTTTTGAGCTAACTGGCATTTATTCATGTCCCTGCAGCACCATGAAGCTGACGGCGCTCCTGCTGGCAGCAACCCGTGTGGTTAAACCTAAAAATTATCGATACGGCACAAACAGACCGTGGACGATGGGCGCTAAGACGATGAATCCTCCTGGGAAGAGAAGGAATTATGTGTTTGTCGAGCCGATAGCTCCGCTGGACTGGCATGTGCTCCGAGGGGACACTGTGAGTAACAACAGCTAAACTGACATTTAAAGGATTCTCTCACTTAACGTTACTGCATATCAGAGTTATTTTTGAGTCGATTTCATGAGATATTGTGATATATTCATGCGATATCTACCTGTGGGCTGTCCACTACCTTGAAGTTGACTTTGACTTGACATCTCCTTTACCACTTTAACTGATGCCGAAGCTGTGACCACAAATATTCGACTGAAACAACAAGCAGGTAATGTAAATATACACATCTAGTGCACAAAGCAGTGAAACTAACATTTCAACCAGACTCAATTAGCTCAAATTATTTGTAGATGTCAGGCATGAAGAGGAACTTTTCATTGCAGATTGAGTCGCATCGCAGTAAGACCACATAAATGTTCGCGACTGGTTGAAGACGAGTCAGTGCAGCACTGGCAACCTCAGCTTTTTAAAAGGTGCTCATTGGTTTACAGCTGACACACTTGACTGTTCCTACTGGCTGTGTGTTCACCAGCAGAGACAAGGTCCTAGAGGGGAAAGAATTCTCAGGGAGGCTTCTGGTGGCTGCTTCTCATTATGAAGTACCTTTGTAACCCTTTTTGCCTCTGTCATTTGTCTCTTAGGTTGAGATCCTAGCAGGAAAGGACAAAGGGAAACAGGGGAAAGTGGTCCAAGTCTTCAGAAAGAGAAACTGGGTTATCCTGGAGGGGTTGAACACAGTAAGTGAATGTTGTTTCCCTGAGTAAACTTGATGTTAAAGTCACAATCATCTACCAGTAAGACACGCTCACAACGTGGAGCAGTTAATCTGTCGGTGTCCAAAAAGTGAGGTTAACTGTAACGTTAGATGAGCGTTGATGTGGCAGTGGTGTCAGACTTGCTGTGTTCACATTTAGGCTCCACCAGATGGAGCTACATGGTCAAATTCTGCTGAGTAGATGTTCCAGTAAAAAGCCATTTGGCCACCACCTGCTTTGTCTCTGAGCTGGAGGACTGTGAGCTATTGTTTTCTGTCTCAGCATTACAGGTACGTTGGAAAAATGAAGGATTACCGCGGCTCCTACATCGCCAGTGAGGCTCCTCTATTGCTCAGGGAGGTTTCCCTCATTGACCCTTCAGACAGGTACGGTCATCTTGCTTCTTTGCAGAAATATTATATCACATCTGTCAGAAACAGTCCTGCTGTGACGCTCCTGATCCTCCAGGAAGCCAACTGATGTGGAATGGAGGTTCACAGAGGAGGGCGACCGAGTCCGAGTCTCTCTGAGGACGGGCCGGGTCATCCCTAAGCCTACTGTGGAGCGACGAGATGGCATATTGCCGCTGCAGTGGAAAGGTGACTGTGTTTTGGTTGGTGAGAGATTCACCCAGGTTTATATCATCTCTGTACATAAAATGGGCTGCTGGTTATTTTCCAGCCTGTGCAGACTTTCCAAGATTCCCAAAATAGCTTTATGAGTGATGCCATTTGATTGTTTGAACATTGGATGGAAAATTCACGTTTCTCTCAAATCTAGGACAAAACCATGGGTTGGTTAAACTCTTTTAATTTTTATTATTGTTCATTTTTTCAGTTTTACCAGCTTTTATTTCTGCCTTCACAGATGGTCCTAAAGATACCAGCCCAGAGGACACGCTAGAGAAGACCTACATACCGTCGCTGAAGACCCTGGAGGAAGAAGTCATGGAGAAACTTGGCATCCAGGAGAACAGGAGGCACCGAAAATCTTACTGGTACTAACCAGAACCAGCAGAGACGCGAGTTCTTTGTCCAGCTTTCACAGGGACTCTGAATATAGCTGGCTTGGGTGCAAGTCAAGGCTGGATGATCAAAAAAATTGACCTGAGGATGACATGTGTGAACCTTCAGTCATTCTCTATGTACAGTGCTATCAGTTTATAACTTGGATTTTCTTGTAATATTGTGAATAAATGCCCCATTTAAAAATTATTTCAATGTTTGATACTTTGCTGTTGGCTTGAGCTTCTCTTAGTGCTATAAGAGAACAACAGAGCTACATGGCATGATGTTAAAATGTAGATAAAATATATTTCTAACAGTTCACAATAAACAGAACTGCAGAGATATGTCCGACTGGTATTGACTAACCAGTATACTACCAATGGGTCCAACAGATTATTACCTGACTCAGTATTTGTGCTCAATGTAATCATTCAACTCACTGTTAACCCATAAACACGACTCCTTCAGGTGAATCATCAGTGGGAATAAACCATTCTCAGCTGAAAACCCTGCCGCAACAAAAGGCAGATAATGGAGCAACTAGTTTAGGATCATATTGGGGCATTTAGCGAATAAAGAGTCAGTTGATTCAATCCAAAGTCTGCGTAGATCAAAATGTCGTAGACCCCCTCAAGCTGGCACAAGTACGGCTCTTGTGAATGTTAGCATTGTTTGCTAACTACCATCAACTTGACAAGCTGATATTGATGTGGTCGCTGCTTATTTTTTTGCTTCCTGCAGTTTCAAAACAAGATTTGATATATAGCAGCCATTTGGGAAAAGCTCCCACGTCATGCAGATTAATTCAATGGAATGGAACAGATCTGAAGAGTAAAAGAAAATGAATCGTCATATTGAATTGAGAAATTTTTGATTAATGTCCCAAGTAGTGTTGTTGAATGCGTAGTACTTAGTCCCAATGCTTGGAAACATCAGTTATTCTTGGAAGGGGTAATAATTTTAATGGTTACAGTAACTGGTTGCAGCCGTTTGGATATTTCACAAGACTAATGATTGTCATATTATTTAACAAAAAGTCTTTCCAATGTGTCTAGGAAACAGTCTGTGAGGAAATGGCTTGGGAGGAGACTCAGCAGTCTGGGTAGTTTCAGCAAAGATCTCACCTCATTTGTGTGTTTATGCATTGGAGTTTTCATGAGGTTTCAAATCTGACCTCACCAATGAATTCAATTAATTCATGACGACGGTGTCAACTTGATGTGTGTGAGCAAAATAGCAAGAAAGAAGTCATTCTTTCACAGAGAAAGTTTACATTTGGTGAGATGTCTTGCTTAATTATAGTTGTTCACCTAATGTTCCAATCCCAGTGACAGCTGAGGGCCGAAGGCATTCGGTTTTCAGGTTGTGCGTCCATCTGTATCAATCTCGTTAATGCAATCTGAGCAGGAATTCAGGAAATTCGGCACAGTTGTCCACCGGGACACAAGGATGAATCTAAAAAAAAATGATGGCAGTCAAAGGTCAAGGTCTCTGTATTCTTGCGTGAACACAATGTGTGTCAAACGCCTTGAGGGAATTTCTAAAAATATGTTCACTGGGACGCAAGGACCGATTGAACACTGTTTGGTGGTCAAAGGTCAAGGTGACAGGCACAAATTGCAAAGTCATAAAACTGCGACACAGTATTTGTAGTTTCTATTAAGCCCTTGTGGCCAATGTTTGTGCACAAGTACAAGTGGTTGATTAAAGACTCACTGGTGTCAGAAAATGTATATAATAGTTTTATTATGCTAAAATGTTATGTTGCCTTTGTTCGCTTTATTATCCCTGTTTTAGTTGTGTATCTATTCAGTTTGAATAGCCGAAGACTTTTTTTCCTTAGCTTGTGGTATGTACTGTCATTGGGATATTTGAATTCTTAACCTCACTATTTCCAAAAAAACAACCCTGATAATACATTCTAACTTTAAAATTGAAAATGCCTGCAAGATATGAAACAGCAAAAACCTGCTATAGCTATAAATATCCATCAGTCCATTTCTGTCTGTCAATAGTATATTATTAGGCGCAACAGTGGCGGTACATGCTGGAATAGCTGTGACATACAAGGCAGCCTACAAAGTGTATGAAGTCTTTCTTTTCCTCGCTGGTTAACCACCGCTGTTAATTCACTAAAAGTCGTTGCCACATCTCCAGCTGTAGAAGTAGCTGGCCTCATTGCAAAGCAATAACAGATGAAATGATGTGTAACAGATTATATAATTGCATCAAAATTTCACAGTGGGTCTCTATGCCCCAGTTTCTGGTCAGTCAAGGCAGCAACATCATGCAGAAAGCATTGGTTTGGCCTCAGAGTGGATGAGTTCGGCAATTTTCCCAGACTCGGCCCTGCAGCCCAGTTTGCTTCTGCCACTTTAGTCCCAGTGGGAATAAAAGCAGCCAGTCAGCGGAAACAAGGTTTTGAGGTTTTGCTTTTATGGGAGAAAAATGATTCAAAGACCGGTTGCCTTTCCTGTCATTGCATGGGTGTTGTGTGGACTTCAGCTTGAGATGACAGCGACTGGATGTGTAATATTGGTTATGTGGAGCCTTTGTGTTCAGTCTCTTTTGTCTTTATTCTTCCACTGACACAGATTTGAAGCAATCTTAACTTGTCCGGGGTGTAAAGAGTTTGGAGAATCACCATCTTGTAATTTCGTCTTTGTGGTAGGTTGACAGCGATTCTGGTAACCTTGTTAAATGAAACCACAGAACATGACTCAAGCAGAATTAGCTGCACATAAAAATAAACTGCTGGATGTGCTTCGCATTTTAGCTGAGTCATATTAGTTTCCCAGCCACGTAAACCACTACACCCACAAACAAAATCCAAAGACAATTGCTAAACGTGATAAATTACCTTCAAAGTATCGTAGGTGTTACTTATAGTCTCCAACTCCCTATCATTGCCTCACTGCTGTGCAGATTTTGAGATCGCTTGGACGTGCAGAACATCTGAAGACACTTTAAAACTAAATTTGAGTCTTGAGTCACGTGATGACCTAAGCTAGGCTACAATATAATGATAGTGTCTAATTACAGGCTAGTTGTTTGAAGGTTGCTGGAAAATGTAACGTTAGCTTGTATGCAGGTCTGAGGCATGGTTTGCATGCATGTTTAACTATGTTTGGTTTAATTTCGTTGGCTCACGATTTATTCTTGTCTATGAGCTCAATACATTAGCGTTAGGAGCTGAAGGGAAGTGGGGAACTGGTCTTATCTTTCTTTTTTCAATTCCACATCTGTTTGCTTTAACATTACATTTTATGTTTAGTACAGTGAATTTACTGAAGTTAAAGACTGCTGGAAAAAGCTAACAGTTTTAATATATGAAACCTTTAAATTGGGTGATATTTGTTTATATATTCACCCTTTTTTGGGTGTGTCTTTCTCAGTTTTGGGTCCCCCTTACGTAGTAGCTTAACTCTTCATGGGACTGTACTCATCTGGACCTCAGATGTTATTCCTGGCATGTGCTGGAGTCTCCCAGTTTCAGACCATCCACATCCAATCTAGCTCTTCCTTCAGCACTTTATCCAGCTTCTCATGCTCTATCTTCCTGATGATGCCATTGCTCTGGATTTCCACATCGCTCACAGCTCCTTCTGTTTCTTAACAACCACCACAATGTCTGGTTTTGTTGGCTGCTCCTCAGTCTGGAACCAGGATCCTTGCTCTGCCATATTCAACCACCTTTGGCAATGGCTTCGTTTGGACTTCACCATCCCAGCCAGTTGGTTAGGCATGTCAGTCTACACCTTCCTAGAACATTGTGCTATTATATTCTGGACTTGTCTGCTGTGGTAGACCCCTGCCTCAACCTCCGATCAGAGCCTCTGTGCTGTCCTTCAGTCCAGGCTTTGGCCTGATGTACTCACCCATCAGTTCATCCTGAAGGGTGCTGCTTCCTGTGTCACCCTTGATGGTGACTCTGCATTCGCTAACCCTTAAACACCTTTTAGCTGACCACACATCTCAAGCTGCTGGACTGGATGCCATGAGAAGTTTTCCTGTGTGTGTATCTGTGGCCTTTATCTGCTCCTGGTATGGGGCATATGTGGGCTCTATCTTGTTCTTCCCATGGTTCTGCCTCCTGGAGGTTAGTGTTTATCATGGCTAAGCAGATTAGTATGCTACCCAAGAAGTTGTGGCTACAGCCTTGGGAATGCAGGGCTGGACGTGTCAAGTGTTACTGAAAACTACTGATTTGGTCACTGACAGTAATGAGAACCTTAAATCCCAACAAAGTTCATTTTGTAGCAGTTTGGGGATTATTTTTGATTGTAAAATCTTCATCGGGCAATATCCTCTTCTTTAGAGTGCAGTCAGGTCAGAGGTCAGGAGTAGCTTTGGAGCAGCGCTCATGCAGTTGTTATTTTAACATATTATTGCATGTCTGCTTGAAAAGATTACTGAACGGTGGAGAAAAGCTGCTGGATGGTTTCTGTGTGGCCGTGGTGGTCTACCGCTTCTCCTCACCTCCTGACAAACAAAAGACAGCTGAAAGGATGACGTCTTGCAGTGTGCAAACTCCTGCTTGGACTTGACTCAACCTGGATCGCTGTAGCAGTCAGTCGGAGCTAGAGGAGCAAGCTGGAACTGACGCACACGTCTGATCTTTCTCTTCTCTTTGAGCTTAAACATTTCCCTTCCAGACAGTCCTGCTGCTGTGTAGCTGTTAGATTCCTCAGGTGTGCAACACCAGCCGCGGCTGCTGAACACCACAAAGCACCATTCACTCTGTGTGCAGTGGGCAGAAGTACACAATGAACTTGACCTTATTTATCGTCTTTGCATCTGGTTGCATCTCACAGATGGGAAAATCAATGATTGAGCCAAGACGATCTTTGGAAAATGTATGTAACTCCCGATTTATAACCGACTGAGATGTGTAATAGATTTTCCCCACAAAGCCGTCTTGCTGACTAAGGAAAAGCACCTGAGCCTCAGTCCACCAGGAGTCCAGGAAGCTTCTGGATTCATTGTGTGAATGACTGAATGTTTGGGTTGG
This sequence comes from Aulostomus chinensis, assembly GCF_037954235.1. Lineage (NCBI taxonomy): Eukaryota > Metazoa > Chordata > Actinopteri > Syngnathiformes > Aulostomidae > Aulostomus > Aulostomus chinensis. The sequence goes on from NC_141341.1 coordinate 9,302,659, forward strand.
CACAAGCATCAAAAATGTCCTCATCGACTGAACGGATAAAGGGTCTGAACAGTGTAGGAGTGTGCAGCGGTGAGAAAGCATCTTTTCTGAGTTTCTTTGTAAATTTTCACTAAGTGCAACATTATGAACATGTTTGAGGAGAGATATCTTTAATTAGTCTCTTCAGTTTAATTAGCTCTCTTTGGGGGATGTTCGTCCCCAATTTGTGGCTTCTTTTTTTTGGGGATGATCAAAAATGAGTTACTCAGTATAAATTGTGACATTGTGTATTCTGTACATTTATTTCTGACTTGGAATCAGACAGTCTGTCTTCCAGGGACTGTCCTCATCCGTCCTTCTCTGCAGGATGATGTGTGAACTTGTTCGAGGTGATTCAAACACACACCAAAGCAGTGAGGTGAGCTGGAGCAGGGGAGCTTCTGGATACTGTTATCTGCTCCCTCATCCTTCTACTGCAGCTGCAACATCACCGCTGCAGCAGCAGCAGCAGCAGCAGCAGCGACGGACTCCGAGTTGCTGCCTGATTTATTCAGATTCCACTCAACGCTTTTGACATCGGTTATTTTAAGTCATCCCTCCCTTCGCCTCCTTGACAGGCATGCGCCATCTCCATCCCTTGTATTGCGCGGAGGGGAAAAAAAAAAAAAAGTGGGCAGTTCAAGATTTCATATCCGACTTCACTTTCTCTCAACTCCCTCCTTTCTCTGGTTCCCGGGAGTCGTTCGCTCGGACAGCAGTCCCAGCTCTAGTACCTGCGCAGAGCATCCGGAGCCGCGTCCCCCCCGGCAGGACAGTCGCACTGCAGCAAGACGAGCGAAGCTGAGCTGGCGGAGAAGACTTTTCTACAGCAGCCAAGAAGTCCAGTCAACATTCATCAGCTAAAATGCTGCTTAGGAGAATGCGGTAGGTTTGAAGTGGTGATGCGTTCTTGGTCGTATCAAAGTTTTAATAAGCATTTTTTTTTCTTCTCCACTGGAGAAACATGGACTGGTGAATTGCATCACAATAGTTGCTGTCCCCAGTGGAGGTCCTGAAATTGTTCTGCAATTGACGCAGTCACTTAAATAGTTTTCACTTGTCTTTATCTTCTTCGTCTTTTTTGGTAAAGTCTGATGTTCCAGTGGGTTTGATGCATATTTGGCTGGTTGCTCATCTTCCTTCACATCAGTTGTATTGTTTTGAAATAATTTTAAAGCCCCCATCAGATGTTTCACGCCAGTTTGCCGGTGAATTTCAATTCAATTCAAAGTTGGATGCCATGGATTTACTTTCTTTACCATTTATTGAATATAAAGTTTCACTTTCTGACATTTGTTTTCTTTTAAAAGCTATTGTTGTGGGATTAAAGTGCTGTTACATCAAGCTTTGAAATGGTGCCCTGCAGGAGGAGACACGTGCTTTTGTCCAGAGTGCACACTTTGCCCTTTGCGTTCACTCTGCAGCTCTCCTCAAGGCTCATGTGAAACCCATTAGCGGACAGGTAGAGACGGAGAGACGGGCAAATCGGATGAAGAGATGGAGGACCTTTAAGGATACGTCTTAAAAGTCATTCCTGGTCACATGTGAACTGGTGGAACAAAACATAGAGGCTGGTTGTGGCTGAAAAGGTCATTTCTGATCAAACATATTGAACTTTGAGAAGCTTTTTCAGGGTTCGATACATTCAGAGTGTTCTATTATCGGAAGAGGCAACATCCCGCATGTTGGATGTGGGAATGTCTCATATAAGGAGTGTGTGATGTTGATTCTCAGCTGATGCACCGAAGTTTGATTCAGAAAAAGAAACAATTACAAGAAAATAACTGAATATGAATTTTGTGTTCTCTCCAAAAAAAAAAGGCAGATATAATGAACATGGCAGTTTTTGCTTGTAGAGCTAATTATATCCCGTTTTCCGACATTTGAAGAACATCGTACATGATTTAACACCTTCAAGCCAAATCACCAAATGCACTATAATCATAATTTTATCTGTTTGATGAATGTTAAGTTCATGCAGCTTCTACTGTACCACGATCTTTTGTTCAAAGGTTCTTTGTCTGCCGACACGCGGCCTGTGGTCATCGACAGATTTGTTGAGTCATGTCCCAGATGAGGTGTTTGGAAAATGTTTCTTCTCTTGTTCCATTTCGCAGGCGTGTTGGGTGGTGAATCATGTGGCAGATGGTTTTTACATCGGCCATGTTTGTTGGGAGGTGGACTGTCAGTGTAGGGCAGATGTTTGCACAGGCTGAAATGTGGGAGAACCCTTTGAACAAAGCTCATTGGATGTGTAGGGGTGTTGGGTCCCGCGGGCGTTGATGGACTATTCCATGTTTAGTCAGTCAGGGGCTCTGCTTCAGGTGATAGCATGAGGAGACTGCTGCACCCATCAGGTTGTTTTAAACTCCAGCACATCTTCTTACTGGTCTTATCGGGAATCACTACACGCTACTTGGAAAGTTTCCATTCCGAGGAAGTTCTTTGGCAGCTAAAAGTGTATTTTGCTAGCGACCTTTTCTGACAAGGGTGTAAAATTTTTATAGGATTAGTTTTAAATTATGAAGGAAAATGTTCTGCAGGGAGTTGAGGTGGCAGTGGGGGGGGGGGGGCAGAGCTGGTATTTCACAGCAACAAGGCTTTAAGATTGAATCCTCTGTGGCTGGTTGGGGCCCTGCAGAGGGCCCGCAAGGGCTCACTGAGCACTCCGGCTTGGATACTCTACGTTGCTCACAGGTGTGAATGGTTGTCTATTTCTACATGTTGGCCCCATGCTGGACTGGCTACCCGACCAGGGGCACCCTGCCTCTCTTCCGATGACAACTCGGTCATGGCAGTTGGTGACTCCTTTCAAAAATTATCATCAAATTGTGAATAAAAAATCATTTTACAGTGATACAAATGTCCAAAGTTTTATTTGTCTAATTTTAGTTATGGCAAGACTTCATCCTTCTGGATTCGTCTTTAATACTGAGGTACGCAGTTGGATCGTACTTTAAAAACATGAACTAATACAAGTAGAGGCTTTTTCACATCCAGAAAAAAACAGTCAGGAATTTTGCTAGAACTGAACAAACTGCAGAAGTCTCATTCAAGGAGCTAGTTATCAGAGGTGTGTGTGTGTGTGTGTGTGTGTGTGTGTGTGTGTGTGTGTGTGTGTGTGTGTGTGTGTGTGTGTGTGTGTGTGTGTGTGTGTGTGTGTGTGTGTGTGTGTGTTGATTTGTTTGTACTTGTAGAATAAACTAAATGACAGATGTTGATTCATTTCAGCGGAATGATAAACTTTTGAGGAGTGACCTGGATTCAGGATCAAGTAGCTGATCATTAAGATTGCTCCAGGCCGCTGGCAGCATGTTGCTATTAGCAGTATTTTTCTGGACATGTAAGAGATGAATTTCGATCAGATTCCTTGATGGTTGACAGAAGAATCTTTTGGTGCCTAGAAACCATCTGGAACATTTTCTGGTTCTGTGATGAGAAAGATGTGTTTGGATGGCTGGATGATTAAAACTTGCTCAGTCCATTTTCCCTGGAGATGGGAAGAATCAGTTCTGGACCAATATGACCTCTTTTTGACAACCGGGAATAAATAAATGATATATGTTCATATTTTGGAGCCTCTTTACTGATCTCTTGTAAGTGCTTTCTAGATAGTTCTGTACTGTTTTATACTTTTACAGTAGATGATGTTTAAATACCAATTGCAATTGTGGCTGCAGCTGCTGGGAGGTTCACCAATCCTTTACAAACTGCACCTGAGGGTGGACGGTTCTGAGGTGATCGGTGTGTAAATATAAACTCAGACTACAGTAGATTTCTACCTGTATTAACTCCGTCGCTCTTCATCATTGCAGTTCCAGCTCGGTGCTGTGCAGGGTCAAACCAGTTTGACCTGATTAAATGGTGATAAGTGGTCATTGTCCAGGTTCCGGAACTGAAACATGGTTTGCATAAGCTGACCTTGATGCAGGCGCTGCAACAGAGAACAGAGGCCACCCACATGATATAATAGTGAGCGGGCTTGTTGCCAGGTCAGCACAGACGAAGATCTCATCATCCACATTTTAAATTCACCCTGCGGTTTCAGTGTCTCTTGTCAGCTGATGACTAACATGTCAGTCTGTTTTCTCTCTCTCTCTCTCTCTCTCTCTCTCTCTCTCTCTCTCTCTGTCTCACACACACACACACACACACACAACAGTGGATTAGCTCTTCTCGTGGATAATGCTGTGTTTGCACTTTGACGACCTGTAAATGAAGTGTGTCATTGATTTCTGCTGCAGTCGTACTCTCAGTAAATTGAGCAGAAAATGCAGAGTGACAAGCTCAGTGACAAAGTGAAAAACTGACGTAAAGAAGGAACAAACATGAAGAGACCAGGATTTTTTTCCTTCTCCGTCATCAATCTGAAAGCGCAAAATATTTAAACATTCTCACTATATGTTTCACTTTTAGTTTCTTTTAAGCATGCTCTGGGGCGGTTCATAGCGGTTGGAAACTTCTTTTTCAGTCCTTAAAAAGAGTGAGAGAACTGAAGAGAGAAAAAGCAAGCAAGTGTGCCAGTGCCCCGTCCTTTAATTTTCCCTGAGGCCTTTTGTGAGGCCGGCGGTATGAAGAGAAAGCACAGTGCGCAGCTGTCCTCCTGGACCACTGTTCACTTTTTGTAAGAGGTTTTCTTCTCAAGAATACTAATAGTGACACCAGCCCATGGAGTCCCCCTCCCCAGCTGGTGAGGAAACAGACAACAGTTATTCTACCATCAAAGGACGCCATTCTAATTTGACACAAGTTAGCGGCTGTGTTTGTGTGGACTCTTGCGAAGGTTATTTGATACGCAGATGCAGAAAAGCCAACTTTGTTAGTGCTTGTTAAACATGTGTGTCTCTCCAGCGGCGTCGTCGCAGCAAAGACGAGCGTGGAGTTTCTTTACACCCAGCCACGTAATTACGTCCCCAAAAAAATGAAAGCTTCATCTTAATCAATGAGGTTGCCACACAGACTGAATCTCCTCTGAACTCAGTATCTTAACTTTTTTGTCCATCAAGAGTGTTGATGGATGTTGAGGCTGTGTTGAGGACCACGTTTAAAGCGGATGGGATTTCTTTTTGTGTCGGCAGCTCGCATTCAGGTCACACACACATACACACACGCGCACGTCCCACTAGACATTCCAGCAGAAGTGCCCGTACAATTCCAACATCTACAGCACAATCAAAGTATTTTATCGAGCGTGAAACTAACTTTCAGCTCGGAGTGCGCAATAAACCACCATTTTATAAAAAAAACAAAAACAAACACAAGTATGAAAGCACTTGTTTTCTTCATTTGTGTGGGATGTTGGGATTTCAAACTGAATGTATATTTGGTGCTCGGGAATTATAGGATTGTGTATTGTGACACGACTTTATGCAAGAGAGACCATTGTAAGTTTACAGTTTCTATTTTTAACATTTATTTGTTTTTCTCTGCTTCTCTTTTTTTGAGGTAGGGACTATCAGAGGGTTGTGAAGTGTGAGTTATGACTTTAGGCGACACAAATCTCATCGGAAACATGAAAACATTAAAATTGAGTTTTTCCCTGATATTCAGACTTGAAGTATTTTAATCATGTTAGCAGTGTGATGGTGACAAAGTATTTCTTTGTCACCACCAACAAGTTTCCTGTTTTTGTGGCTTTAAATATCTCATTAAATATTAGATGGATTTGTAACAGTTTCATTTTCTATATTGTCTTATCATCAGGTCAAAATACTTTGTAAGAGTTACCTGTTCTAAATTTCAGATGGAACCATTCACAGGGATAGAGGGTTGTATTCACCATTTCCAATGATAAAAAATACAGAAAGGAAATCAGTTACTTTGGTAAATTTCTCAATTTTAAAGCACTTAAACGACTATTGGCCCTGATATGTAATTGGAAGCAGGAGCGGCGCTCTTTATTAATGAATGAACAGCTTCATCACTGCTGCTGCTGCCTCGGAAGGTTGTGTGAGGTCACCGCGAGCATGCTGCCATGGCTGCTGGCTTAATAACAGGGCCAGTCTGGTGACGGAGAGATGGCAGGATGCCGCTGGGCTGAGACGCTGTGTCATTAGCTCCCGGAGGTGATGAATGGTTTGTGGTGAAGGGCTTGTGCTTTCAGCTTCCCTTTGAAAACCAAAAGACTTTGATTTGCTCTTCTTTTTTTTTAACTGCAGCTGAGTTTTGAGGTTCACTTTTCAGTTTCTTTTACATTCTTTTAGTTGGAGATTTCGCTGGAGTGTCATAATGTCTGTAAAAGTAAAGAACTATTTTGCCAAAATAAACAGGTGACCATCCGTACATGGTATGTAAGCTTAGATGCTTTCTAGGCATACCTGGCAAAAGCTAAAGCAGCCCTGCAACAAATCACGTCTTCAGTAAAAGTTTGTGGTAGTTATAATGTGCAGTTTTGGAGGAAACTGGTGTCCATTCAAATGTATCCACTTTATGGTGGCTGTAGTTTGTTTTTCTTCTTTCAGTCTTTGCTCCGCATATAAATTATAGGCATAATTTATATGATTTAACGTTTAGGCCTCGAAAGTAGTGCAGCTCTGTCGATGGCGTGGTCCGTCTGTCAGTCCCAACAAGTTCTCCAATCCAACTAAACTTCAATTGTTTGATAAGACAAATCAAACAAATCTCTGTTTGGCTCCCATTACGAATTAATGTTGAAAAATGTTAAAGTCCGCTTAGGAATGAGGGAAAGATCATGGTTTGGATTCAAATAAGCACTTTTAAGCTTAAGCTTAAAGGGACAATCATGGTTTTTAAAACACTGTCTTGACTTGTGGTTGCAAGCAGGAAACTTAGTGGTGTGCCAGTCCCCGAAACAGCAGTCTTGCCTCATGGCTAAGAAAAAGAAGAAGATCTTTATTGTCATGAAATGTGTCCACGGCATTTAACCCGTCCTCTATGGAGTAGTGGATAATAGCAACATAATAGCTTTCTACATGTTTGTGGTGAGGGAGGTAACCTGGAGAGCATGCAGACGCCACACTGAAAGGACCAGGGAGTGGGCCACACGGAACAAAAACAAGGCTCCAGCAGCTCTCTGGAGTTACTTTCTCATTTGTATTGTTGTTTGATTTCCCTCTGTCCCTTGGTTTTAAGTGATCCATCACATAAAGATCAACATAGGCTGTTTTGGGCATTTATATTTATGTTTGTTGGCTGTTTTTCTTGGGAAAACCCTCCCTTTAGGTCGCTACTTTGACCAAGACTTCAATATCGCAAAAAATAATTTCACTTTTTTTTATGCATGATGAGAAACACTGAGGACTGTTCCTTTAGCCCCATTCTGAGGTTTATTTGTGAAATAGACTGAATAGTGTCTAAATATGATGGACGTCCATGAAAATAGGTAAAAAACATTCATTCTCACATGTTAGCAGGATGATGATGTTAGCATTTAGCAGAGAGTGCTGAACGGTGTCGTAGCATGAGGTATATTATAGTGGTAAATACAAATCATAAATAGTAGACAGCCAAGCACAGTAACTGTACCCTTGAGATGCTGTGTTGGAGGTAAGAGACTTATGAAGGTGTAGTCATGACCTCTGAATAAATCAGTTTGGTTCTGGATCATTGGAGCATGTCTGCCGGCTAACTGAACCAACAAAATCAAATCTTCAGCATCAGAAAGGTTAAAAAGGTGTGAAATTGGATACCGGAGATTAGAAAGTAGAAATAATCCGTCTTTCATTTTTATGTCCCTCCTGCCATGAGTTTACTTTACGACTATTTATATCTCACTTTAATTCTTGCTGTTTTTGCCTCTTTATCCTTTTAGACATTTCCACATTGTTGCCCTGTTCTGTTCAGTCTGTCGTCTCTCTCTGGCCTTTCCAACTCAAACTCCATCTGCTTTTGGTAAGTGTCTCTAACTTGGCTCTTATTACCTGTAAAATTTTAATCATTCCAACTGTAACAAGAGCACCCCCGCTTAATGATTTCCTGCAGATTATGCCCAGCTTCTCCAGGTGACCATCCCCCATTCAGATCCTGTGTTCGCCCCACCGGGCAGCTCCATCACCCTCCCCTGCTCGGTGTCTCTGTCCTCCGCACCAGCGTCCTCCTCTCCTTCACCCGCTCCACCGCGGATCAAGTGGACGGTTGTATCAGGTGGGGTGGAAACACAGATCTTAGTGGCACGGGGTCAAAGGGTGAAAGTCAATGAGGCGTACCGAGACCGAGCCGCCCTGCTCAACTACACCTCCTCTCCTGATGACCTGTCACTGTGGCTGGGACCTCTGCGCTCCAGCGACTCTGGTCACTATCGCTGTGAGGTGCAGCAGGGCCTGGAGGACGCCAGTGACATCATCCAGCTCAAGGTCAAAGGTAACAAAAAGATGAAGATGATGAAATTATTTATACAGCATATATCTTTTTGAACCATTTTGATTGCTTTGATCAAATTTCAATAAAAAAACAACCTAGAAAGAGGGTTGAGAGAAATACATTAAACATGTATCATTCATTTCAATGTCGTATCGTGTGTGTGTGTGTGTGTGTGTGTGTGTGTTCAGGTGTTGTGTTCCACTACAGAGATGCCTTGGGTCGGTATGTGTTTTCCTTCCATCAGGCCAAGAAGGCTTGTAAGGCCATCGGGGCAAAAATCGCGACTCCTGAGCAGCTTCTGGCAGCTTATTATGACGGTTATGAGCAGTGTGACGCCGGCTGGCTGGAGGACCAGTCTGTCAGGTATCATCTGATTTAACCTGTAAAAATGTGAATAAACATTTCTGGGTGTAACATGAACAAAACATAAGCACATAATTGTTGTTTTTTTTGTCTTATTTTTAGCCATAGGTGTCTGTTTATGCTGAGAGACAAAGCTTTAGATATCAATCTTGTGAACTATTGAATAATTAATACTGTAAACTTAAGACAATCTTCTGTAAAAGGCTGTTTGTTTAGACACCAAATGTTGTCAAATTTGGATTCAGATTTTGATGAACTATGACCTCTACGCAGAAATATGTGAAGTCACAAAGTCTCCCTGTGAAAATCAGTGTAAAGTATTAAGAATAGCACCATGAAATCAGAAATCTGTCTGAAGGAAAACGCTCATTGTTTCTGGTGTTGCATTACTTCTACAGGTATCCAATCCAAGTGCCTCGTGAAGGTTGCTATGGAGACATGGATGGGCAACCAGGAGTGAGAAATTATGGGACAATGGATGCAGAGGATCTTTATGATGTTTATTGTTACGTGGAACAAATGCACGGTTCGTTTATTTGGTTTATCAATATATTAAAGAAAGGAAATGATGATTTGAAGAACATTTTTACTGGGTACTGCACATATCATGTTGATTTAGAATAATCTGTGTTTACAGGCGAGGTGTTCCATGACTCCACCCCACAGCAGTTGTCATTCGATGAAGCGCAGTCGTACTGCCGAGCTGCAGGAGCACAGCTGGCTACAACAGCACAGTTGTACTTGGCGTGGAGCGAAGGTCTGGACCGTTGCAGCCCAGGCTGGCTCTCAGATGGCAGTGTACGTTACCCCATCATAACCCCCAGAGACCGGTGTGGAGGCCCTCAGTCAGGAGTCAAAACCCTCTACCGCTTCAGCAACCAAACTGTGTTCCCAAAGCCCTCGAGCCTTCATGACGTCTATTGTTTCAAAGGTGCGTTTTTTTTATTCTCAGATATCTTAAACAAAGATTTGATTTGGTGGAACTTAACTTAATTTTTAAGACATTTTATGCATGTAACCGTAAGGTGGAAGACATAATATTTCATGGCCTCTATTTCTTAAACCTGATTTTTGCAGATACTAGAGATGTGCCCTCTGACTCGACTGTGGACTACGTGGCCACAGAAGCTGGGGACCTCGAACAAGATGTTGTTATTATGATGGAAAACGATCAACAACTGCAACTAAGTCAACATACCGAGCAAGTGGAGCGAGAGGCTCAGAGTGTGCTTGAATCCTTCCCCTTTATCTCTGGCCCTTCAACCGAAGAGAACCTGGTTGACACACACACAACGCTCATGTCAGACACACCTGAGTCTCTTTACAGCACCACATCATCATTCGATTTTCTCCACAAAACTTCACCCTCTACAGAAGTAAGCTCTCAGCAGTCTCCAGCACTGATGGCCAGCACCGTTGACAGCAAAGAAATGTACAGTTCCCCTGAAAACACATCATTTTACAACCAAACAGATTCAGACCAGAGCTTCAACCTTCACTTGTCTGAGCTTGAAAGCACCACGAGGTTCCCCAGATTTAATGACACTCACACACATAACCAGACAGTTCCAGACGCAACCTCCAGAGAGAATACATCTGAAGCAACGCTACAAATGCAGGAGACCACATTGGAATTGAACAGCACACTTGACAACTACACTGAGATGTACAGCAACCATACTGAGGATGAGAATATCCTAGAGACCACTCCTGTGACCCTTGACCCCAAGCTTCAGATGACCCTGGAGGAGGAGGTGTCTCTCACGACTTATTCATCAAAAGAAGGAGAGCTTGTTGCACAGTCAGCTCAAACGACCCTCTCCCCTCATGAGCTAACCTCGCTGCTGATCCCTCAGGATGAGTCTGGAGATACTTCTCAAGGTATGGAATGGTGCTGGACAGAGACAAGATTAAAAGCCATACAAGCTAAAGTTTGAAAATTTTGTTGTGGCACAAGACGAAAAGTCAGTTTGATCCTCTTTTCCCCATGAATATCTTTTTTTGAATGTTATGGCAAGTAGAGATATTTCAGTCTGAAAATGGTAGACTGCCAAACAGACAATTCATCATGGAAATCCCTGGATACATGGCTCTGTCAGGGCTAGAAATAGTCAACATATCAAGAATCGATTGAAGCTTCAAACATTTTTCTATGTTCTTTTCCAGAAAGTGACCTCGGAGTCGAAGCTGTCAGATTTCTCCCGACATCAGAATCAACAACCAGCGTCTCAACTTACCAAACGCCTGGGGCCTCTACCAGCAGCAGTACTGTACCTCGTAACGGCACCTCAGAACCTCCTACATCAGCCCAAGATCCAACCTCTTCACCCGGGCCACAACATACTAACAAACCGAGCTTGGATATCCTCTCTGCAGCAGCATGGTTGTGGGACTCCTTTTCAAGACAGGAAGGAAGTACAAGCTTAGAAATTGAAGACACAAGTGATGAAAAGCAGCCGCTCCCAACAAAGTCTGTAGTTCAGTTGATTTCTGTAGCGAGCTTACCCACCACTGAATCGCCAGAGGGATCGAACACCTCCGAAGTGCCAACCGATTCCACTTCAGGACAGTATCAGACGTCTGGTCACAGAGTGCATTTCGGCACTTCGGCCACAACTTATGAGGAAGCAAGTGGAGAGGAACCTCTTATCATTAGGGCAACAATTGGAGAGCACATTAAAGTCGCTCCAACTCTTAAAGAGAATGTAGCAGTCAGCCAAACAACTGAAGCGGAAGCTAAAATGGACCAAGCTTTGGATGAGGATTCTACACCTACCCCAACCCTTGAAAAGGAATCTGCACTTACCCCCATCACTGAAGAAGAAGCTCCAGTTACCCCAACCTTTGGAGGGGATTTTACACCTACCCCAGCTTTTGGAAAGGAAGATGAAGTTGCCCCAATCCTTGAAGAAGAGGATGATGCCGGTGAAGAAGATGAAGTTGCCTCAAGCTTGGAAGGGGAAGCTGAAGTTACCCCAACCACTGAAGAAGATTTCACACCCACCCCAGCGTTTGGAGAGGAAGATGAAGTTGGCCCAAGCTTTGAAGAGGAAGCTAAAGTTACCTCCACCTCTGGAGAGGGTCTCATGGTTGCAACAACCCTTGAAGACAACGTTACAGAAACCCTTGAAGAGGAAGTTACCGTCTATCCTCTCAGTTCAGAGTTTCAGCTGACACCCACAACCGGACCTCAAGAGTCCCAGAATGAACTGGAGTTCAGCGGAAAAAGATCTTCCGTCACCTCCACGAGGGCACCAGAATTCTTGTCCAGTACAAAGACCAATGCTGCCAGCGCCAAGACCACCACTGTCAGGACCACCACACACTGGTCCAAGCACAGCTGGAGCCCGACCACCTCGACACCCCCAGTCTTCCACCAGCCAGCAGAGTCCCACACCCTAATACCCCCAGTGGACGGGGGTGTGGTAGATGTTGACTTTAGTCTCACCCAGCTGCCCACCCTTCACATGTCACCCAATGAGAGGGCAGCTGTAGGCGGTACAGGGAGATCTTCAGGTAATGTTACAGTCACTCTCATCAGCCTAACCGTCCTCTGCTTCCTACTCGACGCAGCGATGTCCTAGAATCCCTGGTCTGTCTTCTGCCCCAACCCGCCTTGCTCCATTTTCTTTAAAACACCTCCCCCCTTTCAAATGACTTTGTTTCACTCGTTGTCTCAACAAGCCCACTCACACTTCTGACCCCCCCCCCCCACCTTAAAACACTCCTCACCTCTCTCCTTGTGATCCCACCTCCTCTTCAAGATACTCACACTGGGGACGGCTCCCGTCTGACGTTTGTCTTGTTCTGCATGACGTTTTCCTCCTCCTCTAAAATATTGACTTCTGTGAAGTATTGTGACATAGAGAGATGCTTCTGAATGAATGTGGCTGTTCCAGAATGAGGATTCCAGCTGTGGTGTATCTGTTTACTTTGACTTGATTCATTCCTGAGGGCAAATATCTTCACACTATCATTTTCTTCTGGGTAACGGAATCTCCTGCTGTAATCTGGAAGTCACTCGATAAGGGATTCTGGACTATTGCAGCAATTGTGGTGAATGTAACTGAAGCCACCAGTGCTACTGAAATAATGTCTTGAACAGTCGACATTTAATCTATAAACACCCGGTCAAGTCACGTGGTGGAACTGAATTTCTGTTGCTTTTTTAAAAAAAAATTTAGATCACAGTTAGATGATTATAAGCACAAACATCATCGTTTTTTCTTTTTTTTTGTGTGCAAATTTTATGGTTTTGTCCTCGTCGCAGTCTACTGTTTATCATCTATCAGGATTTGTATTGTGTTTTCAGGTGTGAACATGATAAAATCAACTAATGAATATTTGTTTCTTGTCTTTCCATCTATTGCTACATCTGGTTTGATTTTCTTCGGTATGAGATGTTTACACTTTATTTCCTTTTGTTTTTACTTCAGTATACTTACCAGACATTTGTTTGTGTCACTACATTGTTCAGTGTCAGGTGAGTATTTGCATCATATGCCCGTTGCCCATTTTGGCCGAGGAAAGAGAACATCACATTAGTGGAAGTAACCGGTAGAATTTACTTGCTAATTAAAAGGGATCCGTTCTTCAAAATGTAGAGCTTCACTCTTCCACCTGCAGAAGCAAAAAATCCATCAAAATTCTGATGGAATGTTGCCACTTGTTAAAACACAACAAACCATGCAGGGTTCTTTTAAACATCGATGCATTATTTTGCAGGACACGACCCACAGACTTATAATAAAAAAGAGGAGAGGATCGAAAGGAGGTCCCTGTCTGTTCCTGCGCTACCTCAGGAAGTGGTTGATAACACGATTTTATTTTATGTTGTTGTTTTTTTTCTTCAACAAATCAGGCAATAATTCTGAGTGTCGTATGATTCTCATTAAAATTGCGTAAAGCGCTTATTATCCCCCATTCGCACCGAAAACCACAGAGATTTCTGAAAACAGTATGAGTGAGCATACAGTATAATGACAGGCACCCCGGGGTTCCTGTTTATAGGGTGTCAAGGAAACACAAATAAACCAAAACCACTTGTAAAATGTTTTATTCAAGTTTGGACACAAATGTGGTTACTTTCATCCTTTTTTTTTTGGACCCAGAAATTTAAAGGACTAGGCCGACCCTTGCGTAGTGTCCATTCAGAGTAAAAACTTCAGAGTAGTAAGAGATGAGGACTGTATACTCGCATAAACATGCTGGAAAATCCTGAGATTTCATGCAATGTCACACCCAACACGTTTAGAGTGGCCTTTTAAAGAAGATTTTACTTAATTTTCTGATCTGTAGTTTTTTTAATTGCATTTTTTCCTGTTAATTAGACTCACAGAGGAAATGATGAATTTGTGAGTCCAGTGGAAACTGCAGAAGATATACTTAAGTGATGCAACAGCCTGCAGTACTGCAGTAACTGGATCAGTTATTGGCAATATAGCAAACTATAATTTCATGTCTCCCACTGGGAAACACCAGGGGTCCTTATTAGCATGAACTGATGTGTATCGTTCACTTTCAAGTCAAATTTCACAGCAAAAAGTTGGTGATAAAACCACACCAGCTATTATTATTCATAATATTTTGCCAATAATATTCCTCACACAATATGTATCAGTGTGATATTACGAGTGAATGTAGCATCGCGCCTAAAATCTCACGTCAGAAACCACCATCTGTCTTCTATACAACGCCACTTAAAACATAGAAACTAACAATTACACGGAGGGCTTTAGAAAAGAGAAGAAGGAGAAAATTAAAAAACTGGTTTCTGGGTACTGAAGCAACAGAAGAAGACTCAAGTGGACATGAAGAGTTTTTCCTGGCAGGACTCCCTCCAAGGCTTGTTCCCTGCTGCCATCTAGTGGCTCTTATGTATCATGACCCTGCTTCTTCTATTGGAAGATATGTGGAAGAGGATGAAGAAAAAAGTGTATACCTTAATCTACTCAGTAAATAATTAATATGTATTTGTTGAAATGATCACATATGTGTATCATATATGTGTATAAACTTAATTCGATCATCAACACTGAACAGTTCTAGAATAATCTGAACCGCTTCACTAATGTGTTCCAGATGCTTGTCTCCAGAACCCCTGTCTCAACGGAGGAACCTGCACTGACCTCAATGGACAGATTCAGTGTCTCTGTCTCCCAACGTACGGCGGAGACTTGTGTCACATGGGTGAGCTCCATGATGCTTAACTTAAGTGTGGGGGCTGTTTAACGGAAGATAACTAATTATGCCAAGATTTTTTTTTCAACCAGTAAACATCGAGGCGCTGTTTAATCAGCTAAATTATTGCCAGCAAAAGATGGTTTTTTTTATGAGCTTTTATGAACAGAGGCTGAGAACTGCTGTGCTTCTCTTGACTTTTATATTCCGTTATCTCTAGATAAAAACGTCATTAAGTCCAAATTGTTATCTCAAGATACCTACATTCATTTTCTCTTGAAAGGTTATTTATCCGGAGAAAACAAAAGGATGTTGACTTGTTGTCTTGAAATAACCGAGAAGATGAGTTACTCGAGCTGTGTAAGCAAAGATCTTGAGAAAATTGTCTTTTGTTTGAAATAGAGGTAGATTCAGCTATTGTCACGAGAAATAAGAGCTTAACTATCTCGAAATAACACACTAATGTACTCCTGATCTCAAAATAGAAGCATTTCAAAGTCACTCATAAGCGCGGCTCTTCTCAGAGAACAACTGTTTCCAGTAAATATGCGGGCACAGAATGAAGTCACCACTATATGAGACTCTTTGTGTGATGTTTTCAGACCTGGAGAGATGTGAACCAGGCTGGGACAAGTTTCAAGGCTTTTGCTACCGACACTTCAGCCAGCGGCTGAGCTGGGAGGTGGCGGAGCAGCAGTGTCGCGTGCAGGGAGCTCACCTGGTGTCCATCCTGACGCCCGAGGAGCAGGACTACATCAACAGTAGGTTCAGTGCAACGATAAGACCAAGACATTGGTGGATGATGTATTATGGTCATATCTGAGTGTTACCACTGTCCCTTCCAGACAACTACAAAGAATATCAGTGGACTGGCTTGAATGATAAAACCATTGAGGATGATTTCCGCTGGTCTGATGGAAACCCGCTGGTGAGAAGTGTTCATTTAAATGATGTTTGAGTCAATGTGTGTATGTGTGTGTGTGTGTGTGTGTGTGTGTGGGTGGGGGATATTGAAATGTACAGAAGAAGAAAAATAGTGTTGACGTTGTGTGTGTCTATGTATATGTATATATATATACATAGACACACTCTGTATTGACTCTGGTTCAAGGTTTTTCATGTCTTATTTTACCACAAAAAATGGTTAAAAACAATAAAAGTTCAGCAAAGAGGGGATGCTGGAGTTGTACCTTGAGAATGAAATGGTTCTCTCTCATTGAAGCTCATATCAATATGGATATTTGAGACGTGGGAGCAGAATTATTTGACAAACCATCCATGTTTCCTCTCTCTATGTGCACAGTTGTATGAGAACTGGTACCGAGGTCAGCCGGACAGCTACTTCCTGTCTGGGGAGGACTGCGTGGTGATGGTGTGGCACGATGACGGGCGCTGGAGCGACGTACCCTGCAACTATCACCTGGCCTACACCTGCAAGAAAGGCACCTGTGAGTAGCAGACAGGTTTTTCATCACACGACTCACAGGGTTTCTGAAAAATTCACTGCGTTTCAACTTCCCCTTCAGCCTCGTGTGGTCCACCGCCCAAGGTCAGAAATGCCTTCATATTCGGAAAGCTTCGCCAGCGATACGAGACCAACGCAGTTGTGCGTTATCACTGCGATCAGGGTTTCCATCAGAGACTGAACCCTCTGGTCAGGTGTCTGGCTGGTGGAGGGTGGGAGAGACCCCAAATTGTGTGCACCCCAGGTAAGATGGCGGCTTAATTGAACCCTGACAAAGGAAACACCTCGGTACTGCACCTTCAACTCCAGATAATACATATATTACCACCAAAATACAGCGAGGAGAATCAAAACTAACAAACACACAATTTCAATTTCAAAGTGTTAGCAACATAGTGACGTATTTCCTTTCAGAGACCGGCGCTTTAAACCAAGACCTTGAAGTGACATCACCGACAGACAGCAACTTTACCCCGACTGAAGATGAATTTGAGACCACTAAAATGTCACCTCAGTACTGGGACATCAAGTTTTAAAACACATCTGTGTCTTTTTCCTTTATTTTTTTGTTTGTTTGTTTGTTTTTCAAATTCTGCTGTTGTAACTTGACAAATACACGCTTTAACCGATTAATGCTCAAACAGGACAAAATCAAGGGGGCACAAACTGAAATTTCCACTTCTTTCCTGGATGTCTCTCAAAAATCCTTTCTACTGTATTCTGTCAGAGATTTTAGACATTAATGTATTAGAGGTTAAGGTGATCGGCTGATGGGTCATCAACTTCCTCAGCTTTTCTTTTTTTTTAATCTTAAGAACTTATTTCACAATGGTGCTAATGTCTTTAAGACCTTTCCATCCAACAGTGTTACGTTCTTCTCTGTGTGATGTGGAGTTCCTACTTTTATAACGAATCCCAAAGTACAAGGTAAAGGAAAAACAAAAAATACATGTACATATTTTCACACCCGCGATTGCTGTCCGACGCCTTTTTTTCCCGAGAGAAACCTTTGATTTCCAGCAGACACAGTTTTGTTCGTCAGCTTTATGTTGTAATAAAGTTTTGTAGAACAGAGCAAAGAATAAATTGTTCTCTTATTCTACCCTTAAGCGCTTGTGTGTGGCTTTTACTTTGTGTGGCTCTGAGAGACGGTGAAATACAGTAAAGTTCGTGGGGAGTGTTTGCTATGCTCACTGTGCTGCGTTCATCACACGGAGCCACTTGCTAGAACATACAGAACCCCAACATGAGGGAGGATTCCTAAAGTAGAACCGTCACTAAGTCGGCCTCATGGATCACACTGGAAGATGGCCGCCAGTCAGGACCCATTAAAGCTGATAATGAACTTTGACAGGGTAGTTATCACTGAAATTTTGATTTAATTTACTTTTGCAGAGGACTTATTTGTTTTTGCATATACATACACACATACATACACACATACATACATACATACATGTGTATAAATCATCTTTTTCAACGTGTTAATTTTTTAAAACTTAATTAACAAACAAATCTTTTATTTTCCTAAACAAACAAAAAAAACCCACAAAACCACCCAACTATTTAATAAAATGAGATTAACGTGTTGTATAACAACAAGGAGAGACGAATCAGCATCAGGTGACTCGACCGGTGAGCACTCGTACCTGCACTTATCTATATAAGCAACGTAAATGTTACGTCACGGTTTCGTCACTTCATCGGGAAGTCGGCTAAGAGTTGAGCGAACGTCCGAGGGGGGAAAAAAAAGCTGGCAAAAGTAAGTCGAAGCTGCGTGTTTTCTCAAAGTGGGTTTGTCGGAGTCAAAGTTGTTTGTTGCCTACAGTACATGCGCGTGTTTTACTCGCGGCAGGTGATGCTGCTTCGAGGAAATACCCGGCCAGAACCGCCAGAGGGTCCGAGTCCCTTGAAAGAATCGTGGTTGTACTGAATATTAATCCTGGTTGTCTCTGCACGCGTCATCTATGGCCTCATTTCACGTCTTAGCGTTTAAAATGAGCAGTATTTTTACATACGCACGGCTGCCGTTGTTCTCCCACCAGATGGCGCCATTGTGTCATGTGTTTTCTTGTCAATCACGACATGGGGGCAGTTAAAACATTATTTGCAGCTAAGAATTCGACGTAAACACCGCATTTGTTACCAATACTTGTTGCCAGTGAAGGATACATCACGTCGACTTGGTCATTTCTAATTAAACTTTCTTATTTTTTTTGGTTTACCACCAACGAGGCCATCAACTTTTGCTTCATGCCGGACAAAATAGTGTCACCAATTTATTGCATTAAACCACTGAGTGCAGTGTTGCAGGCTACATGCTATTTTTTTTTCTTTTGTAAGTGTCAGGTAATTTACACTCAACGAACACCGGGAACACCATGGTTGTTGTTCTATCTTTCGAGTTATGTGCAAAAGTGCATCACCTAAAATGGACGAGGAATGAATGAAAATAGAAATAGAATTACATTATATTTATAAAACAAAAAATGTAAATGTTATTTAAAAAAAAAAACCCTAATCAAGAAAGCATCATGTGTCCTTTCAGAAATGATAATCACAGTGAATGAATACTGTAGTTTTATATGATTCATTTTGTGCTTTTATAAACTTTCTGCTCTTTTGCTGTGGCCAGGGTGACGGTGGCTCTCTGGTTTTTGTGACTGATTGCTGTTGGGAGAATGTTGGTAAAAATGTTCTGGAGAGAGATAAGAACTCCTCAGAGCTCAATATATAGCTCAATATTTTAACTGCTGCACAATTTAGTAAATTAACATCCGTTAAAATCATTGCTGCCCCTAATCTTCTGATCGTCTTTCAACCCTTCATTTCGAACAGTCAACACATAATTGCATTTCGAAAGAATCGGATGAGTTTTACTGTCAGTGAACGTGGGGAATTTGATCCAACACTGAGGCAAAGCTGAATTCTTTAGGAGCTGCGAATGAAATACGAGCTGTGACTCGGATGCAGCAGTGACCAGTCTGATTGACTGGGAGCAAAATTCCATGACAAACTGGAGTGCAGCATGAGTCAAGGAAGCTCCTGCTTCATTTTTGGGTGGATCTCTTTAATCTGGTAGAAGTTCTTCTATGTTTGGTTTGGCTGAATTCATCTTGGTGAAGGTTTTCACCCTCAAGGTTCTTTCTAGTTTATTCCAGTTGGAAAATGAACACAAGACAGCCACAAACTGATCTTGCTTTTATTGTGCACCAGAGGTCCGCATTAGTGTCTTTCACTGGCCAGTAATACAGCATTATAGTGTGTGTGAGCAGCTCCCCTGGTGGGAGTGTGTATGTGTGTGACCCTCCTTCCCTGTGTTCAGGCGCCACATCAGAGGGGCGAGTTTGAATCCATAAAGCTGGGCGGATGTTCAGAGACGTGTCTCTGCTGGAGCCGGACTGCAGTTCTCAGGCCTTCAATAGCATCACACATGCTTAGCCTGAATGCAGAAGGTCAGTGTTTGTCCCTCTTCGTCACAGAGCCGACAACACGGCTCCAGATGGGAGTGTATTGTGGCCTGTGACCCCGAGGTCAAGGGGTCAGACCAGAGTGAACAGAGGCCAGCCTTTAAGGACTCCTTGTGGAGTTCCTCTTTTTACCAAAGGACGCGTGGCTCACTAATTGAGGACCCACCTCCTGAACCCCAAGTGCCAGGTCTTTGACACCCAAAATGACCGACTGGTGCTGGGAGGGGAGACTTGTAGGGAATGAAAAGGGATGAAGTGTGATTAGCTTAGCCGGGCTGTTGCATTATAGACTATTTAATTGTGATTGTGGATTAAATATTTAATAATATATTAACTATTTGAATTTAGGATTGGACTTTTATACTATTTTTTTTATTGTCGTGCTCACTTTCTACAGCCACTGAGTCTCTAACGTGGACAAAAGGAGCTCAAAGAGACATGGAATTACTCCTGTCAGTCAGGAACATGAGAAATTAAAGTTGCAAAGAAATAAAACACAATAGAGAATTGAATAAAGCTTATTATTATCAAAATAGAACATTTTCTGTCATTCAGCTGAGGAATTGATCAACTTTCACTTCTGTGTTGCCCTATTTATTAAAAAACGAACTCTTATTATCTATGTGCGGTTGTATGACTGTTCTGTTCACTTTTTTGATGATTGAAATTTCAAACATCAGAAATATTATTGACCAAATGCATTCATATTATAACAATGTTGACATTATGGCTATTAAGGCTCTCACAAAAAGTTAAGACAATGAGATTTTGGATCAATTGAAGCAGATGCAGTGCAAATGTGGGTAAAGACAAATAATTAGAACAGAACCGGAACGATCTGGTAAGACAAACGGCAGTTAATCAAATACATTATCACATAATCACGTTACTTCTCTGATATTGATCTGTTGACCAGCCCTAACTGTTCGATATATTGAGCCCGAGTGGGTGCTACACAGTTCGCATATCGAGAATCAATATTGGATGATTCTTTTTCCGAATTTTCCTCAAAGCAGAAGGTGATTGTCAGCGAGCGTATCGCTAATTGGACAATAGGTATCTGGACTGAAAAGACGAGAGGGTGAGAAGTAGAAAAGGCGTGCCACGTTTGCTGGGAACCTCACCAGTGAGCTTTCCCCACAACCCTTCACCCCAACATCGCCGCTCACTGGGACACAAACAACCTTTGTGGCTTCTCTCACTGCTGCAGTTCATTTTAGTCAGTTGTAGACTGCTTTGTGTCGTTAGCAGCATCCACTTCGTTCAGTTTGCTATTGGGGTGTGTGTGTGTGTGTGTGTGTGTGTGTGTGCGTGTGTGTGTGTGTGTTGCATGGACATACATTTGTAGAGCAGAATGCTGTTTCTGGGTGGTGGGAAATCTAAACTGGGGCCTTCAAATTTGACTGGAGACGATTTCATGCATCATCACTTAAGTTTCACCCTAACCCTATTATTTTTGTCTCACTATGTTTTTTTTTTAAGCTTGACTTGCACCCTAGAGTAACATCAGGAAGATCATCTCATGCACAGCTCACAATAACAACAAAGGCATTCTGATATCTTCATTATTATTTTTTTTTTAATTTTAGAATCAAGTAATGAAGTTTCTCATAGAGGAAGTCATAAATGTGACCTGCAGGATTTTTGAAGCAGGTCATTATAGTCATTTTTTATTTTTAGAGACTGATGAACTATGGTTCACTCAAAATGTTGATTTTCATGGACAAATTCTGAAAATATTGTCCCTACAAGGACTACCCTAACCCCCGGAGCAGGAATGTCAATGAGAAACTGTTTATTTTATTTTTACGCAATTCTTACATTTTACACTTCCATACACAATTGTAGACTTAACCTGTCTTTTGTTTGTCTCACTCTTTTCTGCTGCTCATCATGTTTGTGTCTCCCGTGTTGTGTTATTTTTCCCTAAAGCTGCAAAATCAACCCGATTGTTGTTGTAGTTTTTGTGGCTAACACTGATTTTCATCTCTAACTCTTTGAAAATATGTAAATATGTGAAGCAGAAATGTGCAATGAAGAGAAGCGCCTCGTACTTGTCGAAACCCCCCCCCCCCAATACTTTAGGAGAGAATACTCCTGCTTTGTTAAAAAAACAAATAGAATGCCCTCATTTTGTTGATGAAGAATTATGACCATCATTGCTACACAGCAATTCATGAAAAACGCTCAGTGACATCTTGTGTAACGTGTCTCTGAAACATTACTGCCATTTCTTCTTCTTTATAGGTCCAATTTTACATCCTGTTTTTTTGTGTAAAAGAAGTGAAATAATGTTTTCCTCATGTATCATGTTATGTTTCTGACATCTGAAACAATTTGGATGAACAGCCGAGCAGCCTGAATAAATGAGGGACTGTGTTCTGTTTCTCCCTTTTTTGTCTTTTCTCTTTCTTGAATAAATAGAGGGCACTCGGAAACCTCTGCCAAGGCGATATGACATCATCCCCCAGGCGCTTAGAGGCTAAAGACCTCAGCCAAACCCGATGTTTTTTTTTTAAGCTATTTTTCACCATGTTAAATGAGCCCGCCCCAAAATAATCCAGGCACATGGCTACACTCCTCCACCAAGTTTATTGAAAATGAGCCGAATCGCTTTTATGTGATCCTACTAACAGAAAAACAAATGGCTCCGATCACATGACCTCTTCGCTGGAGGTAACGATGGTAATGAGTTTTACATGTTTATCTGAACCGATCAATCTGGCCACATCGGCGTGTAACCTTGAATCTCTTCATCACCATTTCAGATGTTCAGATTGTCTGAACTGACTCATTTTACTGTATATCCCTCTCTCTCTCTCACACACACACACACACACACACACTATATATATATATATATATATATATATATATATATATATATATATATCTTAAAAGGTGAAGACGTGAGTGTGTGTGGATGCTGCAGCAGCTGGAGGGAGCTGTATCAGTTTCCCAGCAGGATAAGAAACGGTGCAGGCTGCCTGCAGTCAGGAGCTCAGCTTTCAGATCAGCTCTACTGATATAATGGCTCCTTTAATCCGAGCCAATTAGACCCACAGGGCAATGGGAGTGGCTGTTTTCACACTGCACCAATTTGCACTGGGGGGGGGGGGGGGGGGTCTGATTGACAGGCAGCCGTGTGAAAACACAAAAGACAAAACAGGTTATAATTTGGACCCGCGGAGAGGCAACATGGAGGATGTAGCCTGCATGGGAAGTGATTGGTGGGAGAAGAATTTTAGCGTATTTTTTTTAAATTTAGAAACACTGTGTACAAATTTATTAATTAAGTAACATTTGTTATATATATATAAAATAATGTAAAATAATCTAACACGTAAACTTACCAATCATTTTGACTTGTAACATCTTGCAGCCCCTCATCAGTGTTCGAATGCATTCACAAGTGTTTTCTACCTCAGATTGTCTACCTCTCCAACATTAAGTGCTGTTTACAAAAAGCACCAATGCCAAAGATTAAAATGTGTGTTTTCCTCCTTTTTAATGATCCTGCTGATTCATTTCATGACTCAAAAAAGTATTGAGAAGTAGATAATGAAAATAAAGCACAATTCTTCTCGCTTCACCGTTGTGATCATCATTAATTGTGTTGTAATTGGTTGTGTGTGGGGGGGGGGGGGGGGAGCCAACACATTTTTCATATGAAATGGATTTTTAAAGAAAACAATGCTTGCAATGACTTGAATTATTGAACTAGGAAGCTGTAGTGTCATTATACCAGTCATACTGATCTCAAGACTTTTGGCATCTAGCCGAATTTGGTTATAATATAATTGATGATCTAAGGTCTTTGATGTCTCAAAGCTGAGACTCTGTACCTGCAATGCTGTAAAGCTCCAGCAGAGGGAGCGCTGAGCTGAAGATGACTGCTAGGAATCGCCTCTGACCATTTTCAGCTTCTGTTTAAACCTCTTGCGGATGCTTGATGAGTGAGTGTGCCGTTCTCACAGCTGCTCTTCTACAAGGACTGTTGATTATGATCCTAAGTGTGTGTGTGTGTGTGTGTGTTTTGTGAGTGTAAACAAAGACAGGCTCATCCCACTGCATCAAAAGGTGTAAACCCAAACCTAATTGTATCAGAATGGTGTTAAATTGTAGCTGTAATGATAGTGTGAGAAGATGGACAAAGATGTCATGTTTTGTCTTTTTGTTTTACTTTTTTCTTTTTTTTTTTTGCTATTAGACATTTCGGGTTTTTTTTTTTTTTTGATGAAGCTACAAACAAGCATGTTGAGCATCTGAAACCTCTCGGACACCAGGATGCTCTGCCATGTTGTCGCTGCATGGCTTTTGTATGCCACAGTCTTTGGACACACAAACAAAAGTACGCTTGTGGTACTTTGCTGCAAGGTGCAAGGCAGCTGCACAGCAAACGCTTTCTTAAACTTGAACAAATGGAACTGTATCATCCAAAAAACATTGCAGACTATCCAGTTAAGTCAATAGAGTGCTGCAGCTGCGCGGATCAGGTATTTTTCTCCTTTATCATAAACAAAGGGATTTTTATGTTAGATTTCGGATTTTTGCCAAACATAAGATCCGTTGCTAACAAAGTTTAGGTCTTGCTCTTTTTTGAAAAAGTAAATGTTAATCACAAATGAACATCACTTCTGTGATTTTTTTTTGAAGTGTAAATGCAATAAATAAAAGAAATAAAAAGCCAAATTGAAGCCATAAACTCAGGACAGCATGGGCGCATGACTCGGCCATCATCACTAGTTTCACACGCTGTCTCCTGGAAGATTGGCGTGATGATGTTTAACCTGTGTGTGTTTTGTTTAGCCGCTTGTAAGCAACCGCCTTTTCTGAGTAATGCAAATGTTCTTTCAAGTTTTTCAATTTCAGTATTTACAAATGTATTTTATACCGTAGAACAAACATTTTTTAAAACTTCTTATGTTCATGCTAACCTCAGAGAATATTTCAGGCATTTACAGAAAAAAAATAACATCAAAAAAATCCTTAGGGCAATGGATGTTCAACAACGTATTTCCAGGGGTTCAGGGTTCATCCCTGCACCATCTAATAACATCCCCTTTATGAATAACTGAACAAATATGTTGCCGCTGACTGTTGAAGGAAACTGCGGTGGTTTTTACTTGGCTTTTGAGGGCCTCAGTCATATAAAATGAAAAAAGATTTATTACAAAAGCAGACAGATATGATTGAATGTCTCCCACGCTCCTCTGGCTTCTGGTGATGCTTTTAAGTCCCATTTGGTTCATCATAATTTCCCCTCATGTTTGCTGATATCTCCGTTTTATCGTGTTGGAAGAGTGTTTTAAATAGATAGCAAGTCATATCTACTAGACGAGTTGACGTGTCCATCAAATGTGATGCGTTTTAAACAAACGGCATCCTGACAATGTTCTAATCACTGCTGTGTGCAGCCCTAGCGCTCCCCTTCAACATTAACATGTGAAAGCCCCCAGTTCCTGTGAACTTATTTGACCTCTGACCTCGCCTCTATGTCTTTCAGACAACAAATAGCTGCAGCTGGGATGGAGGGTTCCCAGTCGCTTCTCACCATCAGACTCCAGCTCAGACGGACTGGGCCGTCGTGTCTGCACACAAGCAACAAAGAGTGAGTAAGAATAAGTGATTATTGTAAGTGGGTTTGACTGGTTTTCACATGGAATTTCTTATCGGGACGCACATCTTTCATCTTCTCCTGGACTCAACATAGTTTAAACACGTGTGAGCAGACATACACAGTGCAGACAAGCGGAAAACCCCCTCCAGGATATTTTATATTAGATTGGAAGGTCAATAAATGTGGCATAAGAAAGCAAAATCGCATGATATCTGACAACCTGCAGATGGAGCTGTGTGGAGGTTAGAAATACGACAGGAACTCCCGCCGAAGAGGTCTAGGAAAACATTTGAATGTGGCGTTTGATGTCACCTTGCTGAGAGAATGATTAGAAAAAAAAGCTCCTTTCACCAGTTGAATTATTGTCATTGAAACTCATTTGAATCAGATATCATCAAAGAAATACCCCTTCAAACATGACACCTTCAAGTCTGCACGGTACAGTCTCTGGGTTAGAGACAACCTGGACGGCTTAAACTTTTTTGAATTTTGCAATATAATGATAAAGGCCAGAAAAAATGGGTTTGATCGGTATATAAGTCCAAACCAAAAGTATACGGATTTGAAATCTATAATGAGGGAACAACTCCTCTATTAGCTGCACCAGAATATCAGAATTACATTGTCAAGCTTTTAAAATGTGAGCCGAAAACGAAATCTGTCTGAGTTGGTCTTAATCAGCTGCTGATGACGGCGTGAAGGTTCACTCTTGACCTTGGAAGAAATAGTTTGACACAACAGCTTCTCAAAGTTCACATACTGGCTCTTTCCTGCATGGCTGACTGTCGAGGAGGTTCAGTATTAGAAAACCAGGATAAATGCACACGCTGCTGCCTAAAAACTATGCAGCGCACACAGACTTGTAAACCCAGAGTGATTTTATTTCTCTCAGCTGTGCCGAGAAGACCTCTGGATTGTCTTATAAGAAAACAAATCTTAAATTGGGTCCAAACAAAAAAGCACTCCTATTTCCTACTTGTCTTTCACTGTTACTCCATCATCTACAAGAGTGTGTTTTCATGTTCACTTGTAAGTTATTATGAGAGATTAATAGGTGATTTAGACCTTTCAGTGAGGATTCACAGGTCACAGATTTAGGAAACTTTATTTTTAGAGCTGCTGTGAGGAATCGAAGAATACCCGACTCATTGTTGGATCTTCCTCGATGTCGTGAAGCTCCCAGCCGTGATCGTGTTCACCTGTTTGTTAAAAGATTGTCACACTTCAGCCAGAAAAACGCCTCAAGCATGTTCCTTCACTGTCTCAGCACACATGAAAACATACATGTGCCAGACGGACACATTCCTGCACACATTCAGACGTAGACAACGTGGTACACACTTTCTCACAGCGCCACCCAGACACACACACACACACACACACACACACACACCCACAGTGTGATTCAGACAGTTTGAAGGGCCTCATCTCGCCTGCCTTTCTTTGCCTGTCTGCTCCGTCTGACCTGGGCTTTTTATATGTCTAATTAAGTAGTCAGACCCTCCAGCGTGCCATGACATACTCATGGCTGATTTCTAGCCATGTTTTGTGCCTGTGTCCTCATCTGGATGGATTGGTTTTACATCGCAATCTATAAGTTATTGTTTTCCCATCGGACTCGCTGCCTCTCCGTCAAAGGTCTGGGAGAGTTGAGGGATAATTCACCAAGTGTTCAATAGCAGCCACTAGATGGTTTTTGTGGGAAACCAGCAAGCGGGTGACTTCTAGACAGAGGAGGAAATCAGAGACAATGTTCATTTGTGGAGAACCTCCATGATTCTCATGATCTTTGTATATGCGCTCAGTGGTTTCAATCAGAAGCTTAACAATATGTGGTCATGTGGCAGAAAGGTCAAGAGTCTTTTTACATTTTTTGTCTTTATAGAGAGGCAAACGCATACTTGCATGTTTAAAAATGGCTGTGAGTTCTCCACGTGGGAGTACTGCTCTGTGCACGGGTGTGGAAATATATTTTCACAACCTACCATGATGGAAGACACGCTTCCTCCTCATGTCTGGCCGTCCGTGGAAGACCTCCCCTCAGCCCCTCCTGCAGGAGTCACGACTTCTGGGCTCTCATCAAAAGAAGGTCAAGAGGTTAAACTCAGAGTACCAGCAGGTCAACAACCTCTTTTTCTAATTTTGACCCCCTCCCGTTCAGCACTTTAGGAATGAATCCATCTCTGACTTTTAGCACGTCGAAATATTTATATGGCCTCTGAATCCTCCAAACCTTCATATAATCCAGGAAGAATTAGCTTTGATGCTGCAGAAACTACAAACACGCTGACAGACTCTTTGGTGTTTTTCATGCTACAAAGAGCCCGCAACTGGAATAATTGTACCTGTTTAATTCTAACCCATGTATGTGACAGGGCAGTGTACTCTTACTAATCAGAGTGAATCAATTTTTATCTTATTAGCGAAGATGCACGCACCTGTATATCTTGTCTCTCTACTCTCCTGAGTGTAACATGAAGGAAAAAGGGAACTAGAAAATGCTACAAAATAGAATCTACAAGTTTATTTGGCTCATAAGATACATGAGACGGTCATACCGTTATCAGAACCGTGAGAACTGCTCATTACTCCATTATTACTACAGTACTCTGCCCTCGTTGACAGCACTCACCTTCCAACTTTTTTTTCTTCATCCTCTATATCCTCATCCTGCTTTATGTCTGATCTTTCAACGCGCAAATATCTTGACTGTATCCTGACCTGTATAGTTTTAAAATCATGGCATTCCTGTTCCAGAAGGTGTCTAAAGGACCTCATTTCACCATGATGACACACACACACACACACACACACACACACACACATTCACTCACAAGGTGAGAAGCACACCAGCCACACACTGTACTCCCTGATTCATTTCACTCCATGGTAGCTGGTCCAAAGTTACTGTTAAGATTTAGCCTCAAATCTAAAGACAATTGTGGGACTGAAGTGATTTGGAGCCGTAACCAATGGAGGGGGACGTTACTGGCTAACCATCCTCCAGCTGAAAGCCTGCACCCCTCCTCCTGACCTTCATGGGAATGTACTCGGACCCAGTCCAGACTTAAGGATTCAGTTGGATGTTTGTGAAAGGCTTGAGGAATCATGTGTAGCATTACAGGCAGTAACTTTTCTGTGTGTGAAGGCAGATTGGAGGATTTTCATCAGGGGGAGCTGCTGGCCCATACACACTCACGCCGTTCTACTTTTGATTAATACCATTTGAAAACACAACCTGCGTTGCATATTAATGTGTGGAAAACACTGACACCGCGTTAAGCTGCGTCTCAAATGCATCTTCACGGCCCCACCGCACTGATGATGTACAACACTTCTATGTGCCATCTGTTGTTTGCATTGATGTCGCCCTACACTACCACCTTAAAAGGGGTTTGGATCTTTAAAGGTGCACTATGCAGTTGTTCGATGGAACGGAGGATTTGTTTACATTTGCAGATCCTTCAATTAGTCAACAAAAACCTATTTACATGCAAATTCTGTAATTATTCTTTCTGGGTTTTACATCTTGCATTTAACATTACAGGTCCCTCCCTTATTAAATGTTTTCACACTTTCAAATACCGTTCCTGGGACCCAGTTGTCTTTTGAGGGCATAACATCGTTTTAAATAGTTTTGCAGTTCTTACATCTTATAGAACTGGAATAGAACATTAGTTTGTAGTCCACATTAGCAGTCTGTGTACAGCCAATACATTTACCCAACAAGTCCAAACCTAAACAGTCATATAAGTTGTTTAATCTGTCACAATAAATGAGTGTGTTTCTGTGTCATGAAATGCTTTTTAATGTGTAAATTCTGTATTAAGATGTAGTAAGTTTTTGGCACAAATGCTGTGTGAGGGTTAGAAAAAGATCGTGGTTTGGATTCAAATGAGCAATTGTTCAAACTGAAGCTATAAGTGGTAGCTTTCAACACAATATTGTAATCTTTGTGGGAAAACTGAAAGCAAACGACCGTCTCCAATTGTAGTTAATTTGAAAACAATGGGGGGCAGCATGGCTCAGAGGTAGAGTGGCCGTCTAGAAACCGAAAGGGTTGCTGGTTCGATCCTCACTTCCCCCGGTGACCACGTCGAGGTATCCTTGAGCAAGATACTGAGACCCTAATTGCTCCTGATGGCCCTGCGACGGACTGGCAACCCATCCAGGGTGAACCCCGCCTCTCACCCAATGTCAGCTGGGATAGGCTCCAGCCGCCCCCCCCCCCCCCCGATCCTTAATGGGTAAGCGGTATAGAAAATGGATGGATGGATAAAAACAATGGAATC
This sequence comes from Aulostomus chinensis, assembly GCF_037954235.1. Classification (NCBI taxonomy): domain Eukaryota; kingdom Metazoa; phylum Chordata; class Actinopteri; order Syngnathiformes; family Aulostomidae; genus Aulostomus; species Aulostomus chinensis. Next base: position 9,332,386 of record NC_141341.1, read on the forward strand.
TCCTGACTACCAGAAACAGGAAGAGAACAGCCGTCTCCAGTGTTCTCCTCTCGCCGCGAGTCCACCCTCCCAACCTGCCTCACGTCCCCTGATTTCCTACTTTCCTCTGGTCATAATTATTACAGCCACTACATCTTTCACATTAATATCAGTATAGATTGATTTCACTGCTTTTATTCATGACCTGGCTAGTTGTTTTAAAGACATTTTCACTTCCCTTCCACAAACATCATCATCAATCTTGCTTTTTTTGGTCTTTTTTCTCGATCGGTTTGTTCCCTTTTCAGCGCGTTTGGTATCAGCGATGTCGTGATTGTGGCTGTCTAAAGGAATCTGTCGTGAGCAGCTGTTTGTGAGGGTGTGGCAGCTCCTGCTTCATCTCGAACACATGACAGCTTGTCTTCATCATAATCTGCCTCCTTTGATCCTCTCAAGGTCGCTGCCATTATCTCGCGTTCGCACACTAATCAAGGCTGGTGTTGTGAAAGCTCCTCTATACATCCATGTCTGCACTCGTTCAGCAGAAAGATGACACATTAGTTCAACAACTGTAGTGCAAATATCTGTTAGGTAGCCAGTACGTAGGCTAGGATACATCTCACTGCAAAGAGACGTGATCCCAGTCATTCTGAGGGGGATTCTGAAACGTGGGATACTCTTTAAAATGCTTTTTTTCCCCCTCATGGTTTAAGACTTAAAAAAACAAACAAACAAAAAAACGGCCACTTTGAAACTTTTAAATGACACCACGACAGGTTTCGGCGTCAGTGCGTCGCGGGATCTGGCCTTCCACCAAAAGTCATCTACCTGGAAATGACGTGGTCTAGAGAGGTCTTAGATTTATACAAAAAGAAGAAAGAAAAGCATTTTGTTTAGAAACGCAAACTCAGTGGGCCGTAAAGTGCAGTTCCCTTGGTAGCCACTTGAAGCAACCTCCATCAACCCTTGGTACCAAAAAGATCTTTACATTTCATTTCCACTTTCATGAAAACTTTGGTTGAATATTTATCAAACTCCTCTGTTACATTGTATTAATGCCTCAACGTATTCTTATTAAGGGCGTGGCCTCTTTAAGTGCCATCAGTTATAGCATCAGCCAGATCCCTCGTTCCTCTCCAGCTGAACCTCTGGACCCAAGAGGACAGGATGATGGCACATCCCCAGCTCTGATCCCTTTGTGTGATGTCATACCAGCGCCATGCGCTTCTTAATCAGTCCATAGTTTCAGCAGACACTCGTCATGTGACATTTCAGGAGTCACATGCTCACTGCATTTGTGGATTCCATGTACAATCACACAAATAGATACAGATTTCCAGATGTATGCGTTGTGTTTTGTACGAACTAAGGATCTTATTTCTTTTCTTAATACTAATAACTGTTTTGATGCCGTATGAGAGACCAGATTCATCTCGTCAAACTTTGGATGATTATTGTTGTGATTAGCTTTACTTCAGTCAGAGACTTCAGTACAAATAATGAGTACTTTTGATCCTTTCGTCCATTTTAACATCTATAAATGGAATTAGATGATGACGGTATGTGAGCATGAACACTAGCAGCGGGATATCACAGGTGTCTGAGAAATCCTCCGAGCCCTACAAGGAAATAATCAGAGGGATCAAAGGTCAATGAACTTGTGGATTTAAAAGCCATCGAATAGGGTCACACAGAGCAACCCCCTCCCCAACCCCCCCCCCCCCCACACACACACACACACACACTCCAATTAAACAGTCAATTGTGCATGTAGAGTTGGTGAATTGGGGAGGAAGTGACCATTGTCCGTCCGCCCAGAGGTCAGATCTCTTCATGTCACACTTAATTTCTGACCTCTTAACAGGCTGAGGAGCTCAATGTGTTTATTCAGTGTTTTTAAGATGTTAATTTATAATCTTGACGTGGAAATTTACAGCAGAGATCTGAAAACAGCACAGGAACACCAGTTAACTGTTGCCTTTAACATCAGAGTATTCTGAGAAAGGAAAGCTTTTTACTTTAGACAAGAAAAGCTAAATATATTAGCAATTACCACCTTTTATATTCACACAGGTTGTTATACTGAATGTGTCTTTTCTTCAAAGTGCAGCAGCTTATTCCCATTAATGACTAGTGCATTTTTCTGCACTGGTATGACACCTGACTTTTTGCACAGTTATCAAGATAACAATCTAACACCTATCCAATGTGTTCCTCAAAAACTTTTATTTAAAAAAAAAAGGAAGCTAGATGACATATTTGGTCGATTTATGATTTAAATGTGCAACTAGAGATTCAGAGTATTTAGAGACTAATTTTAAATTCATTTCCAGCTTTTGGTGCTACAGACTGACACAGAATGTGGGGCACATTGCCATTCGACGCCAGTCCCTTATTTCAGTGTGTTACTGTGAATTTGAAGCGAATAAAAATCAAACGTCAAGTGTTGATTGAACACTAAAATGTTTAACATAAAACATGATATCTTATGTCTGTTACATTTTTTGGGGGGGGGGGGTTGTCAATAGTCTCATTCAGAATTTCAAAGTTCAAATATGTGTTTGAACCAAATTTAACCATTAAATTTTAGGTTTTGAGACACTGAGGCTCATTTGATCTCATTATCTCACCATTCTAACAGAGGAATCTGAAGCATATTAATTTCCTTCACATTGTAAATGCTGTTAAGGCGGGAATTTTATTTGTTTTCTTTTTTGGAGAGGTTTTTCCTCATCGCTTCATAACTTTAAGTTGTATAAGTGAGATTTCAATTTGGAAAGTGTATCAGAATCAACGGTTTATTCAGTTAGTACTTTCTCCTCGCTAGTTTGGTCATTTACAGCACAGACTTTTTAGAACAGCCCTAAAAGTGTTTTTTAAATAATGATTGATAAATTGATTTGAAGTCATGTCGCCCGGCCCTACTTCAGCGTACGGACAAGGATTTGCAGTTGAACTTGAACCCAGTTCCCTCACACCCCCCGATTTCACGGTTGCAGCCTCAAATCCTGCAGCACCTCCCCCGTCCTCCCCCCTCCCCGAGTACCATGCCTGTCTTTGTCAAGCTGTCTTCCTTGACTTTCCGCATCCCCAGTCTGGCCCTCTGCAACCTCTCCATCTCTGCCCCCTCCCGCGCAGCCATTCTTCACTTTCGGGTCGGGGGGCTCCAGGAGACGGCCTACAGAGACTCGCAATACAGAATGCTAATCAGGCCCTTGGCGGCACTTCCCACGACTTTCCTCCCAGACGAGAGCTTTTGTTTTGTTATTGATTCTATTATAATCAGACGGTTCCCGTAACTTTTCTGTTGTCTGGAGGCCGGTCTGCCGCTCTGACGGCAGCAGTGGGCCTACCTGTCATATGGCCCCTCTCATTCACCAAGATTTATGGTATACCTTTAAAAGTCAGAGTCAAGCATAAAAAAAAAGGTTTACAAGATCTGTGCTGGGGTAACAATGGAGGTTTTGAACAAAATTGTGTCTTTATTTTATTATATTTTAGCATTGATTGGGATGAAAACTCAGACGTGTTCATGTTTACTGGTGAAAATGACCTCGTCTGAAACAGCATTGATCTTTCACTATCAGAATTCGATTTGTTTGGCACTTTTGGAAAATTTAAAGGGGCACACAAATGATTTATCCATATTAGTTAGCAGAGAGCTAATAATACGTGGTCCTGGTGAGCACGTTTTATCACGCAGTGCGCGTCAGCACAGTCAACGCTACATAAACGCCGTTCAGTAACACACGTCCCTCCAAAGATTCATGTCTTTGTTGGAAACACCCGCATTCGTATTCCTCTTTCATATGAAATAACCTACACATTGGTTGGTTGTTATTACCATCCTTCAAAAATAAGCGATCCACATAATAAAGTTACATAGATTTCAGATACTAAACCTGTCTGACACTCATTCTTGATCATTCTCCTAAAATATTGGAAATTTTTGCACTTAAACTATCGCTAAGTTGTCTTTGTTCCACATGCATGTCAATCTGAGTTGTTTGGGGGGGTCGTCAGTGTGATCATTACTGTGATAAAAGAAGGGAGCACAACTCAACAGCCCTGATAAATTTACATGACACTGTATTCTGAAAGGTTGTTTAGCCATTTGGAAAATATCAGATTAGCCACTTTTTTTTATATATATTTTTTAAATTTACTGGAATTGGTGTGTGAACATCCCCCCCGTGTAGGATCGTGTGGAAAAACCTGGAGGAACAAAACAACGACTTGAATACTTTGCCTCATAAAAGTTTAGCAAAGGTGACAGATGAGATGTCCGCTAATATCCATTTATTCTCCCGATATGAGGATTTCTTCATATTTGTCATATTTTTATCCTGTGAGAGGGGAGCTTTGGAAATGTCATTCCATGATTCAGTCATAAGCCTCTTATTGTTTGTGGTCTGAAGGAGGAACTTGTCCCTCCAGATGTTTTCCAACGTTGCATGCAGTGTGGCAGCAGCTGGACCCAGTGGCCTGTACCTTTCTTCGAAAACAGCTGTGTAGCGCTTTCCCAGACACACCAACTCATCCAGGTGTGACTCTTTGATTTTTCTGGTCTGTGCAGCACGTGTGAGTGTTGATCTGCCATTGTGTTCATGCTCCCTCCTCCTTTTAAAGTTCAAATTTGTTCAGTTTCTCTTTTTAATCACCAAACTAAGACCCTCATCACATATTTTCTGAGCCGTTGTCAAGTGTGAATGGAGGATCATTTATAAGAGGCAGCGTCTGCCTCCTTTGTATCTCAGGGTTGTGGTGGTGAACTGTGCCGTGATGTACCGTGGTATGAACATTTGTAGTTATATTCCCATGAACTTTAGCTTATACAGTGATGCAAAAGAAAATTCAATTGGATGAAGAATCCAGCTTATGCTTTCAAACATCCTTTTCTCTTAAAGCACGATTTGTCTTTCCTTAAAAAACGGTTTCAAGTTTTAAAATTGTATCTTTAAAGTGTGTAATACAGCATATTGTGAAATAGTGGTAACAGTTGATAGGTTTCCATACTTAAGCGTCTGTAACATTCAAAACAAGCATTGAATTAATGAGTATTTGCTATCAAAACTTAATGAGTATCAGTTCAGGTTCTGTTAGCTGGTAAAATCTGTGACCCACGATGATTCTGATGATGTTTAAGAAAACACAATGGGATTTTGTGAATGTCTCAATTTGCAAATCTTGCGAGTGTCGAGCTTAATTTTCTTACAGACGGCTCTAATTTGTGGACAGTTAATTTAGATGGCATCCCGAAGAGAGAACAAAATGATTCCACATGCAGACAGAAGTTGTCTCACTGTAAACATAAAGTTTATTGATTATAAACATGTGCATAGTACAAACTTGGAGCATATAAATACATAAGCTCGTGCAAATCAAGCCTTCTCCTGAGAAAATTAGGTGGTGCATAATCATACAATCAACCACATTCATAACTGTACATCATCTATTACACCGATCACGCTCACTTTCTCCCAATCAAAACACAAAGACGTGCAAAAAAAAAAATCTACCGCAAACTCGTGTAAGAGATGAATTGACAGAAAACGACTGTGCAATATACCTAGATTTAAGAGTAATGGATAAAATGAATAGAAAGATGTCACTTCTAATAAAAATTCTAACGGAACGTCTCAAATCAATCTAAAGAAGAACATTGATATCCAGTATTGCATCCGTGCTCGTGTAGTATACGATCACATATCAAGATTCACCACATCTCACACACACACAAACTAAAACCCGTTAAGCCTGCCAGTGTGCAAACCTAACAGTTTCTATAGTGCAAACTTACTATTTTTATGAATAGTTTAAAAAGTATAAAACACATAGCAATATCAAATGATTTAACAAAATACTTCCTGCAGGGATGATTGTACTCTTAAAATTTTATTTTATTTTATTATTTTTTTTTAAAAAGAGAGCGAGAGAATGTTGATGTGAAATTATGCTCCAGTGTCATGGTAATATTTTATATAAAAAAAAAACACATTATGGTAATAATTGTAGCTGTTGAAAAGAACCCTTTCAGACTGCATGGATTTCGTTCAGCAGCTCTGAACGTACGTCAGCCGGGATGTTGAGACCTCATTGAAAGGTTGTGTATGTTTACAGTCAGTGCACGTTAACATTTTAACAAATATGTATCTGAACAACAAAAATATGTGAGAACTGACACATACCAGGAAGATTTTCAAATAATTCAAGTCATCCAGTCACCTAGATTGTCGACATTTGATTTGTTTAAAAAAAATATTTTTATAAAAAATATTCTCAAAGGTTTAACAAATGAGACAAATCAATTGCAACCTAAATTAGAATATCTTGAAATTAATAGTTTATTTTTTAATTCATTTTCTTTTTATTTTTTTTCCTAAATTAGAAGAAAACAATTTTTTTCTTTTTACTGGTGTAACATCAAATTCTAGTAAACCTCTAAACTACTGAATAATGCTATTAATTCTAAACACTCCAGCTACTGTTTTGTAATTTCTACATTTCCAATTGACTTTAAACCTCATAAGTGCATTAATCTGGCGTGTGTGTGTGTGTGTGTGTGTGTGTGTGTGTGTGTGTGTGTGTGAGAGAGAGAGAGAGAGAGAGTGAGGGAGGGATGCTCTGACCTAGATGAAAATCTAGTGCAGATGTTTCCTGAACAGCTGTGCAGAGCGATTCCCGAGAACAGAGTGTACACAACACGTGTGTGTGTGTGTACACACACACACACACACATACACACACAAATCCATCTTGTGATTCTTTACTTTGAGTTGCAGCCCCACAGTGGCCAACTGTCCACAAGCATCGCGCAAGTAAGAATGAAAGAAGTAGTCTTGTTTGCCCGCTCAGCTGGTTGAGGCTGTTATCCACAGTGACTCTTGTCCACTGTCTGCTTCTTGCAGGTGGCTGCTTCCTCTTGGTCCACCTTCATGCAGTACAGTCAATGTTGCAGGCAGCCCTGGGTGCTGGTGGGGGTGGGGGTCATAGTCCAGGTCCGAGTCTTGAGGCAAAAGTTAGGTGAGAGCCAAGATAACCTAAGAGTAGAGTAAGAGGAGATGTTTAGAACGGTCCGGAATGACGTACGAGACCAACACAACTGGATATTTTCCTCATGGAACAAACACACGAGGGAAGATTATTGGACATCGTCTTTGCTAATACATCTACGTTAATGTGGAGCGACAGAAACGCATCATCCAGATTAAATATGTTTCAAAGTGACAGCATTTACATATTCAATAAGGTGTATATCCTTAATGATGTTTGTGTCCAGTATGCCTTATCACTGTTTTGTCAAAAGGAAAAACATGTGCATATTAAAACATTTTTTTTTTCTAATTAGCGTACATAATGAGAAACTGCCAGGGATTTAAAATATGCGGAGGGATTGGAGTCGTTCCAGTTTTCGAGTGTCAACTGACGGGAGCGTTTGTGAGATTGTGCCAGGTGTCATTTCACGAAGCGCCGTCCTTCTATGTGGCCTTTTAAATGTTTTACTGTACGCTCGCTGCCCAGAGATGGCACGCTAACAGCACAGGCAACAAACTCTTCACACACGGACAAGAAAAATATGTCCCCCAACTCTCTCCTCTCTCTCTCCTCTCCTCCTCACTCCTCCATCATTGTTGGAATCACCAAACTGTTTTTTTTCCCACGCTTTATTATTTTTTTTCATCCTGTTTGCAGCCACAGAAGAGGGGGAGGAGGTGTCGGAAGGAAGGGGGGGGGGTAGGACGGATGGGGGTGTGTGTGGGGGGTGCTGATTGGGTTGCCATGGCAACGCCACATTGGCATCCCCCTGATTGGAGTATTCGCTGGCTAATTATGCAGCGCATATGCTTAAAAAAAACAATAAAGTAGGACGTATTGAAATGCAGAGCCAAGCGTAGCATGGTGTGGGATTAACAAATGAGCCCAGCGCCGCTTTTGAAGGTAGACACCTCGTTACATTGCACATCACATCTACACGCCATTTAACTGACCAACGTTTTATATGTAATCATACCTGATTGAAAATTCAACAGTTAGAATATTTTTTATAATTGCAACTAATTTGATTTCATATCATTTCTGTTACTGATGCTACATTTGTGTTCCTCGCAAATTACATAATATGAAGATTATTATTTCACACACACGCTGGTTACTATGTTCTGATCAACGCGAATTTCACAGTGAGGCTTGCAAAACTAAATAAAAAAACAAGAGCTGCATGCTAATGCCAGGCCTCCGAGCCTTGGCATGACTGACAAATTGTGTGTGTGTGTGTCTCACAGAAGCAGTAGGGATGGTGTGTCGTGTGAAAGAAATCAGTGGGTTAAGGTTTTGTGTGTGTGTGTGTGTGAGACAGAGAGAGAGAGGGAGAGCGAGAGAGAGAAGGGGGGTTACATTAACAATGGCCGTCATTGTTTACCAATCTCCCTCGTCCATTAATCAGGACGATCCAGCTCTAATTGGCGTTTTGGTTAAGCTGGTCTCCAGACCCCTGCTCCCTCCACTGGCCTAAATAATGGCGTTACGCCACAAGTGCCGCCACACATTGGGGAGGACAATGTGCTGCTTGTCTGAGGGCCCAAGATGGGATCCCCAACCTCTCTTCTTCCCCTCTTTTCTTAGCGCCCCCTGCACCCCCCAAAATAAACCTCACACAGAAACACAAAGAAGGCCTCTCACTATTGAGATCTCACTGTCGCAGGCTGCCTCTCCTTGTCTGTCTGCCCCCCCTTCCTCCTTCTCCTCCTCCTCTCTCCCACTCACTCATTCACTCACTATACTTTTTCCTGCCTCACTTTTCTGAGGGTCTCTTGTTTTCAGGCCACCATGGTGAAAGCTGTGGATTCGACGGTCGGGTCAGAAACCACACTGAGGGAAGTCAACTTGCTCAGGATATATCCCGTACTAAAAAACAGCCACTTCGATGTTTAGAAACTCCAAAAGGTGTAATTTTTCATCCATGGACGCCTGCTGATGGATTATATTGGTTGTGACATTTTTCTGAACTCTTTGAGGTCTTTTTTTTTAAATACAATGTAAACAAACCCCGCTGAAAATGAAGCAGGGCTTTTATGCAACTGCATAAATTCCTTCAGTTACATATTTCCAGTGAAACCTTCAGACACCAATGCAGCACATTTTCTTCTACAAGCCAAAAAGCTGGTGTGCTGTAAATGCGAGGGAACCTTGATGGCAAGTGTAGGTTTACATCAACCGCTAAGTTGTTAATTACGGGTCCTTGCAGATGTTGGGGTGCACGTGTTTTGTTGTTGCTGTTTTTTTTTTAATTTTCTTTTTTCCTTTTTTTTTTTTTTTTTTACATCAAACAAAAGCTGTCCGCACATGCATGCAGTATTACGCTCCACATGCAGAAATGAAGCCAGCGCTACAAATTATAACCCTAATTAAAAAACCTTGGCGTCGTTTAATTAATGCAGCCCGAAAGACAGACATTTTCAGAGCATCTTTAACAAAATGGCGATAGAGACTGCGGCGTGACGACGGGCACAACGAAAGTGACGCAGCTGCCCTTAAAAATGCCAGCTTGCAGACGCTCAAAAGCTACCGCCGTTTCTTCCTATCTCATCCCTTCCCGCATCTCTCTTGGGGCGATCTCTACAATTAACACACTGGCAGTAATTAACACTGTCTTGAGGCAGCCAATGGTGCGGAAAGGATCGGGGCCAACATGAAGTGGGGGAAGGTGGTTATCCACGCTCTCTTTTTCAGCTGCCATTTTGTGCCAGTCTTACACCTAAGATGGTGACTGTGACTTGCTGTGTGGGAGAGGAGCACAAGCTGGCAAGGGAGGGGTTGGAGAAGAGGAGGATTATGGGATTGGGGGGGTGGTTGGGGGGGAAGAGTCTCGTATTTTTATTCTTCTAGTTGGTGCATTGCTGAACGGTTATCAAGACGGGAAAGAGGCGGAGAGACAGAAGGAGGTATGATCGTCAGATTGCTGCCCTACATGTACCACACATCCAAATGGAAACACATGCACACACACACATGCACGCACGTACACACGCGCACACACACTCACACACACGGCAGAAAGAAAGAACAAAGTGTTTATACAGAGCGGGGGCGCAAAAAACAACACCCTCTGATGGTCTGTTTGCCTAAAAAACATGTCATTTACATGCGCTTAATATACGGCACACATATATTAACACACACCATGTGCCCATGCAGTCTCACACACACACACACACATACACACACATACACACACACACACACACACACACACACACACAAACAACCAACACAGCCGTTCTCATGGTATGGTCTGCCCCTGAGCATGCAAATGACATTCATTATGCAAATGCATACAAATCAGAACCAACCATCTGAGAATCCAAGCTGGGAAAAAAAACGAAAAGAATAAAATTAAATGAATTAGGAGAGAAGAATGAAAAGAAAGAAAGAAGCGTGTGCTTGCAGAAAGTATATGACGTCACTTTAAGGTGCCAAAAGGTGCATGTGGGCAACAGGAAATAGCTTAAAACTGGCTTCATTAGGACACAAATCCTTTGTCCCCCAACACAAAAATGTTGGCAGACATAAAAATATAGGAAATCTCCCATATAAAATTACTAATGAGGGTGTGTTTATCTGCAATGTTTAAACAGACATAACTGAAACAGAATTAAAGGACGTGGTGGATTAGTCCAATCCCTGCGCATGCTGTGCGTTTACATGTTCTCACAGCCTTACGAGGTCTGTGAGGAGATTTTGTGGCACTGCAACTGTGTGCTGCAGATCTCTATTAACAAAAGTCACGCTAAAAACGAGAGACAAGGATTCCCTCCCTGCATCCCGCTGATGCCTCCCTGTCCACTTACTGGTGACCAAGCCAGCGGAGCTCTTTGGCAGGAAGCAGCAAATCAACTGCAGAAGAGCATCGACGGTGGTAGAGATGCTCCAAATGATGGCAAAGTGACGCTAATTGCCTTTTGTGGCGTTCTTTGTTTAGTTTGCCTCTGTCACTGCTGCTTGTGTCGGACTCTACAATCCCAGAGGAGCTGCGTTTACATAATTATCTGAACCCTAAAACTCCCCAAAATTAGAGCAGGGGCATCCTCAATAACATTATTATGGTTTGTATTAAGCAGAAGCTGATGATTCTTGTTTGGTAATTAATTTCTTAGGTCTTTTTTTTATATCAAGTGCAAGTAAAAATTGCATGTAAGACATTAAGATTGGGTTCTTGGTAAATGAGTTTGGACTTTTGGGGCTCAAGTTCTAGGTTCTCACCTCCGCAGCTACAAAGACTACAGCAGATTTCACAATGAAATGATTTAGGCAAGAAAACTCAGCTTTGTCTAAACAAGAACCAGAAATGTAGATGATTATCTTTCATTGCTGAAATAGCAAAAAAGAAAAGGAGAGCTAATTAGAAAACGATGCAAGTACTCACACCAATTAGACAATGAAATGTTGGTGTGTGTGTGTGTGTGTGTGAGAGAGAGAGAGAGAGTGAGTGAAAAAGGAAAGCAAGTGTACCTGAAAATGAAGTCGTTTTTGTCTTAGTGAAACCAATCCACTGAATCTGTTTAGTCCCCTTTATTTTTTTAATTCATGAAAAGTGCAGTTTATGCGAGGGAATTGTTTCACTTATTTGTGCTGGTGTGATAACAGATTTGTTAACTGCCAAGCGACACGGGTGAGGACTTTAGTGTCCTCCCTCGAAACTTGATTTCATTTGTTGGACGGGCCTCTAACCTAAACCCAGACAAGAGGCCAAGGCCAGTTAAATCTTTAAAGCACTATTAACCCTGAATGAGCCAATTCTACAGAGTGTAAAATATCATATAATGCCTTTCTGCCGAGGAATTGTCGGGATTTACCATGAAACTACGAGGCGTGGAATTTTTTTGTCAACACACAATGGGGGGGGGGGGGGGGGGCTCATTGAGAATGTGATATGAGTACATGTTCAGGCTACTGCACCTCTGAATTTATAGCATCAGTACATCAATATTTGTACACATTTTAAAGCTACAACATACTTCAAAATGTATAATTTCAAGGATACATTTCCACTCAATGTGTGTTTATTCCGTTAATTCAGTAGTGTACTAAAATAGGTTAATCTGGATTCAGTAACGTTCACTTTATATAGAAAATTTAAAATTAAACCTGTTTTGTTGAACTCTATCCCTTCAACCTGTAGTAGTCCGTCTCTGATAAATGACTTTTAATGTCTGAGGTGTGAAATGATTCCAGACTTTTTACTGAACCACATAATTTAATTTAAGCTCAAGAAAAAAGTAAACCGAGAAATGAATTACACTTGAACAATTAGCCGCATTTGAAGTTAAAACAATACGTTGATGGATGACATCATAAAAACAGGTAAATCAGTGTGTCAGGTATTCAACATGGGAGGGTTGAGGAAAAATGACTTGTGGCCATATTAGTGGTTTTTAATTTTCCTGTTCAGCTCACTGTTTCTCATGTTAGACAGAAGACTTCCTTGAAGGTAAAAATCTTTGTATGCGAAGCTTCTTTTTTTTAGGGGGGGGGGGTATCAGAAACATATCTTTTGTTTAAGCGATTATTTTGATTAGCATCTATAAAAAAGTATTTTTTTTTAATGTTTTATGATCTTGTTTGAGAAGCTTTGTGTTTCACTAACGTCTCCGAACCCCTGCGACACTGTTTGGTGTATACGGAACACACTCTGTCGGCATGTTGGCCAATGAGCTGTCAGCTACATGAACAAATCCACAGGGCGCCATAGAAGCACAGAATTCAAACTCTAATTATCTGCAAGAGCACATGATCCCTTATGTAACTCACGAGGCTCGTACCTTCACATCATCGTTAGTAGCCTCCACCATCGAGAGTCCATCCCCTTTTGTCTTTTCTCTTTTTTTTGCCGTGCAGGCGTGTAATGGGATTCTTGTTACTTTCGGTTATCTAGCTTTATGAAGAATGTACGTCACTCATACAGCTAGATAACCAAAGATAACAGACAACCCCTCAGGCCTGACAACACGGCAGCACACACAACATCACATACGCCTGTAAGGACAAACAGTTTAAGGAGTACATTCTCCACAACAATACACAGTTTGACACACATTTCATAAATCTGTTGCATTTGTGCAGATGATTTATCACATGGTGGTGGAAAAAATGGAAACAATAATAAAAATAAATAAAATTAAAAAAAAAAACGCCTCAGTGAGATGAGATGGAAAAACAAGCCTGCCTAAAGATTCACATGGGATAACTGCTGGGAAAAGACATTTTCCAAGCTATTAAGTGTTTATATATGACTGAAATGTGAATGAGCTCTTACAGGAATTCAAAGCGAAACAAAGCATAACAGTCGACCGTTAATGAAAGAGAGACAACAACGATGAAAACCTTTACGAGAGGCACCAGAAGCAGAGAGTTAAACAGCACTGAGGGGAATCATTTACACAAATACTCCTGTAAAAAGAAATATTACTGCTGAATCCCCACAATAATGTGAGCATCGTGTATATGCACATGGAGTTTCATGCTATATTCCCTTTTATTTATCCTAATTTGATTATTTAGTCGTTTTGGACACTAAATTTTGTTGTTTTTGAATGAATAAACTTGCATTTGAAATGATAGAACCTCTGAGTTTCTTTCATTCATTGAAATAAACGGGAGAAGATGCTGAAGAAGAGAATTTGACTGTTGTGGAAACTTTATTTTTGTAATGTTAGTTTACAGAATTATGTTGTTTTTTTAATCTTCGAAAATATTTGAGGTTCCTCTCTTTTTTTCCACCCTTTCCACCCCCCCCCTCCGAATTTAAAGCTGTTTTTCAAAAAAAAAAAACAACAACGAGGGAGAGGTGACGTCACAAGCATCGCTATCTTTGCGTTAGCAGCGAAGTGTGTGATGCCTAATTAACACACACACACATTCACACACGTGCACCAGTTATGGAGAGGGTGTTCTTTCTTTCCCAGCATCGTGAAAATAGGCCACGTTGCTTCCAACCACAAACCACCAGAGTCAATAAAACCCACACACCGCTGACACGAGACCAGTAAATTCCTGCTCATTTCAAAGGTGCTTCACGTTTACATTTTACAACTAAAAGCTTCCCTGTTTGACACCCAAAGGGGAGGTGTGGTAATTTCTGCCCCAAAAAACAAAAAAAAAACCAAAACCCCAAAAAAGCCATTAGTACCAAGGCTGTGTTTTATTTAACACGATAATTGCTTGATCAGTGTGTGTGTGTGTGTGTGTGTGTGTGTGTGTGTGTGCGGTTAATTTTTCCAGATGCCTGTTTTTATTCATTCATTTATTTATTTAAACCTTCCAAAAGATGAGAACTGACATTGGTGTGGAGTCACATTTTATGAAGAGCACATTTCTTCCTGAAAGAGGCTGATGATAATCACGTTGAAGCATTTATTTCACCGCAGCTCAGTCGACTCCCTCAGGGGCTCATTTCAGATTTTCACAGATCTTTCATGAATTAATGCAAATATCAAATACTGGATTTTAATTAGCCCTTTAAAACTCTTAAACTCTTTTAATTTAAAGGTTTTTTCCCTCCCTCTCTCTCTCCCTCTCTGTCTTTCTCTTTGCTCCTTATTTGATATTTAATGCAGTAGCCTATGGATGCGGGCGATGAGGAGAAATCTTTGATACACACAAGGGCAAAAATTAAAACTAGAACATATTTAACTACCCCTGACCCTAAAGCCCCGGTAGGGAAATTACCAAGCTGCGTTTTTATTCAAGGTAACTGTGCAGCAGAAATGTTCTACTTTAATAGATTGTCAGGACCATAAAAGGCTCCTATAAATGCTGCAAAATATGAGCGGAACTGTCGCGTCCACAAAAGGATCCCGAAAGGATTTAAAAATGATTTCCAGGAGTAATCAATTAGTTCCACGCAGCGTGTTGCTTGTGTGTGTGTGTGTGTGTGTGTGTGTGTGTGTGTGTTAAGAGTTTCTTGACGTACAAAGAACGCTGTAATCCAGTATTAGAGCATTTTAATCAACGTAAACGAAAAACTGGAGGAGTCATATTCACCTGGAAGTTGGAGGAAGACTTCATGTCTGGTGCGAGGTAGCTGTGCGATGGTGAGGATCTGGGAAACAAAAACAAAAAATATGAGTCTGTGTGTGTGTGTGTGTTTTGGGGTGGCGTACGTCATTAAAATGACCAATAAACATAAAAAATAGCAGGCAGAGTTAAAAAAAAACAAAACAAAACGCGCGTATCCAACTTTTCATTCATGCCTATAAAAAGCTGGAAGCCCTCAGGAACTCCCCCACCCCCCACCCCCACCACCACCACCAGCACCACCGCCACTATCTGGGACATGTGCCTACTGGGTCAATGAATAGTCCGGTTTATTTTGCTGAGCTGGGTCAGAACTCTGCACCTGCAACCCCTCTGTTGAGATGCAGAGGTCCGGTTTCAAATGACGTCTCTCCATCTCACCTCCCATCAGTGACGCAAAGGGCAGAGGCGTTTCCTCACCTGGGTGCACCTGCAGAGTCATGCACGCTCCTCTCACGTCTTCATTTTGGGACGGGACTCGTTTGTGTCACGTGGATTGGACATGCAGGTCAGATTAATGAGAGAACTGTAACTTCTCCGCTCGAGTCCCCGCTAACCGGCACCGTCATTTCCCTGCATATACATCCGCAGTATTATCCAAATATTACGTAATTATTATCACGACAGGGATTAAAACATATATAAACATTAGAGGGAGGTCTGAGTCCCTCTCCCACAGATTAAGCAGGCCTTATGTAAGAGCTCCCCTCCACTGCCACATAATCCCGGGCTGCAGGAAGCCGCGTTTGAGCCGCACACAGCTGGGTTCATGTACAATAATCACCTTTGCTTTTTCGACATGCTTCCCCCCTCCTGCTTAGCCTTTTCAGTTCGTAATCTGCTGACAGCAAACAGGCCCAACACAACGCAACACTGCGCTGTGGAAGGTTGCACCGCCCGAGGCCACTTTGACACAGGCCCGCGTTAAAGACGCTACATGAGAAGATCCTGAATATAGCAGAATACGGTGTAAGAGCTGCTTCACGAACAGCCTTTGTGTTACCAATTATTATTGCTATCGTCATTATTATTATTATATTATTATAATTATTATGACAGAGCCTATGGCTGAGAATGAGGGCGCAGCGTGTCTCACAATATTCCAAATGTGCTGTAGTTGGATGAAACCTGCTGCTCTCCCAATCTCCCAGATTACTTCAGGGGGAAAAAGTGCTGTGAGCCAGATTACCGCTTTTAAAATGTAGGTTAAACGGGTCGAGGGAGGAAACTCGGTGCTGATACTTTGGCTCAGCGTGTTTAACTCAAATCCAACTGGAAACTAACGAGGAGGCCTGGTGGAGCACAGAAGATGAGTCCTACATCATCTTTGGCCAAAGCTGACGGGTTTCATAGAAACTCCTCTGATCGGCAAACTCCCTCGCTGCAGCCACAAGTGCAAAACTACACGCCTCACGTGATGCTGCTATAGCCTTCATCCCGGATGATGATGATGATGCTGCGCACCATCCAGACCTCACACCGCTGGGGAACCAAGCAAGGCTCACTGGAGGTGAAATGTGGAGTAGATTTGGAAACAGCTGGCCGGCCTGTGAATCCTTACTACAAAACACGCGCCACTCTGTTGCGCCTTCCTTTGTTTCACGCAAAATCATTTCAAGCCCCCCCCCCCCCCCCCCCGCCCAAAACAACAATCTTTTCTTACTATTTCTCCTCAGATGCAGCAGGGTGGGTTGCGCTTGGCTGCGAGCAGCTCCTGGTTACCAGCGGTCCCTCCGGACGTGCGGCATGCTGGGAGCCAAATGAGAGCGGCGTATTGAGCTTTGTGGCGACGGCGCATCGTGACGTCCCGCCGGCCTCGTCCATTCTCTAATCTGAACGGGTCCTGTTGTGTCGTTTCCGCGCGTATCGTCACATGGTCGTCCTCCATATCCACAGCCCCCGTCCTCCCCTCACCATACAGGGGAGTTGGGGCTGTCCGCTCCGATGGCTACATCTCCACAGCCGCGTTGTCTCCAAAATGCTTGAACATCTCATTTGTCCAAAATCATATATGCCGTCAAAGGCCCACCCCCTTGTGAGGCAGTGAGGTAACACTGTTCCCACCCTCTGAGATTTTTGATATTATGCAAGCCGGCCGATGTAATTATAATGAGGACCCAGGGCAGCGCCTCTCACGCCCCCCAACAGACGCATGCAGAAGTGCACGGTGGCACCGTCACTCACCCATCCTGCAAACATCCACGCTGAATCCTTCAGGGGCTCTCACGTTGACTGTTGCAGCTGCTCCACATCGCGTGTAATCCACGTACAACAGCCAGAGTAGCCGCTTATTAACGCGAGGTGTTGGACTGCGGTTGAGTTTACACAACAAATACGCAGCGGGTAGGAGTTTGGTGTTCCATCTCACAGCCGTCACGCTGCAGGTCAAAGCAGCAGCTCGTCGTTTACGATAGTGGAGTTTTTCTACTGTCTGACTGCTGCTCAGCTGCGTAAAGTCATGTGATTGACTTTAATAGAAATATCTCCGAGATGTTTGTGCGTTGCAGCTGAACTTGTTACGACAGGCTGGAGGGGAGGGGAGGCGGGGGGGGGGGGGCACCAGC